>NC_073692.1:66671938-66736797 GCF_029784155.1 Uranotaenia lowii | reverse complement strand
GATTCATTCTGGGGTTTGATTCCGGGTACTTGTCATTCTGGGAAAAATTCATTCTGGGCAAAAGTTTTCGGGTAAATGGGATACAATCGTAAAAACAGTCTACTTGAATTACCCGACCGAATGGTATGCTTAAGATCGAAGATCATCGTTTAAACGTCATTACAAATTTTAAGCTGATATCAACTATTCCTCAAGAAACAAATTCCAATCTCATTTTAATTTTTTGTTTCTTGTTTTTCTATTTAAATGCTCATCTCCACATTCCAAGGGATTTTAATTAGTTACACAAAGCCACATTTGTCCAAGGTTTTTTTTTGTGATGGTCCCCTGAGGCCCATTTGGGTCCTCCCTCCACCCCATACGCATCTTTTGAAGTGGGAGGGACAATTTATCCTTTGGATACTTGTTCATACATTTCTTTGTCATTTTCTGAACTACTTGATCGTCTTATCAACTCCTGCGTATGTCCATCACTGTACAGATTCTATGTCTGATAACGGATCAGATTGCCATCACATTATAAAGATCCCATTTAGGATTCTTGCTTATGTTAAAAGGTTCTCTTCACATATAGTTTTGCCATTCTTTTGAAGCTGTTCATATTCGAATTATCTTTGATGTCTTGCGGCAGGTTATTATACATCTTCAGGCCGTTGTAGAATATAGATCGTTTTGTCATTTCTTTTTTAGCAATGGAAAGTCTAAAATCACAAGCTCTTCTCGTATTGTAACTGTGAATGTCGGTCCGAACCCAAATATGAAGGTGACATTCCTTTTTTTCATTTTATGGACAAACATTAGGCTGTTATAAGCAATACGTTGTTTCACAGATAACCATTTAAGCATGTCGAGCATAAGAGCACTAGGCGTGTATCGGTTGCAGCGTATCACAACTCTCATAATTTTATTTTGGATTTTCTGCAATCGCTTTATTTGTGTATCTGAAGCATTAAGTAGAACTGTCGAACAGTAATCAAAATGTGGCATAATAACCGACTCCACATGAATGATTTTTGACCAGAAAGTCAAATATCTGTTTATCCGGCAAAGAATACCATATTTTTTGGCAATTTTTTTAATTGTATAGTCCACATGCTCTACAAAGTTTAGCTTATCATCGACTTGCACTGCTAGATATTTTGTTTGACGTACTCTTTCAATTACACATCCGCCAATAAGCAGATTTGGGTAATTCACAATTTTGCGGTTGCCTATAATCATCCAGTTGGTTTTATCGAGATTCAAGCAGAATTTTCGTTGTTTCAGAAACTCAGTAATGTTTTCCAAATCAGCATTTGCTTCATGCTTTATGAGTTCTAAGTTTTTACCTGTCCAATAAGACACTAAATCATCAGAAAACAGTTTCAAGTGACCGTGCTGTAGACACATTTTCAAGTCGTTGATGTATAAGATAAAAAGAATTGGTCCCAGGACACTTGCTTGAGGGACACCCAACTTATTTTCTTTAAACTGAGAGTAAGACGAGCCAAACTTTGTCCGTTGCATTCTATTTTCCAAGTAACTTTTGAACCAGTTTAAGACCATGCCACTTAATCCAATTCTTGCTAACACCTCCAACGGTTTCAGTCGATCAATCGTTTCGAACGCTCTCTTAAAGTCAAGGAAAACGGCGACTGTGTAATTCCCATTTTCAACATTCTCTTTCCATTTTCGAAGTATCGAATTTACCGCTGTTTCCGTGGAATGCTGTTTCCTGAATCCTGATTGTTCCTCAATCTAAATATTTTCCGACTCAATGAACTTTAGCAAATGCCGTTTGACTGTTAATTCTAGCACTTTTTCCTGTAACTCTAACATGTTAATAGGTCTGAATAAGGTTGATTCACGTGCATTGGGCTGTTTCAGTACTGGAATCACTGTTGAAAATTTCCATGTATTTGGCATAGTACCTAATTGCAGACTAGTGTTTATAATTTCCAATAGTGGATTTGCAAGTATTGTTAAAGAGTCCTTGAAAACTCTTAGTGATACATTGTCGAGGCCCGCTGTAGATTTCAAGGTTTTTGCTATTTCACTAAATTCTTGAACAGTAACGCTTTCAAAGGAGCTCCAGCTTCGATCATTGTAATCTATTTGTCCCAAGCTGGTATTTGAACCCGCAACTCTACTATCATGAATTTGCTTGACACTGTCTACGAAATAATTATTGAATTTTTCCGCAATTTCCGATTCATTAGTAGTTTCAACACCATTAAAACGTACTGATTTAGATTTTACACCACTTGGGTTAACTAAACGTTTAATCGTTTTCCATAAGAGTTTTCCGTCGTTTCTGTTCTTGTCTAGTTCTTCTTGAACTGATTGATTTTTGGCTTCTTTTATTTTCTGAGAGTATTCATTTCGCACAATTTTGTACCTCAGCCAATTTCTCTCACATGTCTGGCGAAGGAATTGGCTGTACAGCTTATCTCTTCTTATCTCCAACAGGCGAAGGTTACTAGAATACCAATTATTGGTGATTTTTCTATTTACTCCTCGTTCATTTACAAGGGCATTGATACTATTCTTCAGTAATAAATCAAAACCTTTAACAGTTTCGTTGAAATCGCGGCATACTAATGTACCCAATCCTGACTCAAGAATCCGACAGAAGTCAGGTACTGCCGTTTTGTTTTCATGTTACGCTTGCACGCACCTTTTTGTTTCTCAATAAGAGTATTGGCATAAATTGGGCTTAGAAATAAGAAAAAGGTGTACATCTAATATTACAATTAAATTCTTATTTCTGATATTTTTTTAATACTTGAAATTCTATTCACTACAAGCATACGGAACTTAATTTTGAATCATTTTTTTTAATAAGTTATCGGAAATATCATTGATTTGTTTTTCATTGTTTCGTATTTCAAAAATTTATTTTTTTATTCATATGATCCCTCCGTCCCCATCCATATTTTGATGCAAAAATGTGCAAAACTACGTAAACTTTCCATTCCTTTTTTTTAAATTTATTTGTTGTGACTTAAACAATTCGGAGGGTTTGAGGGTTTGATTGAAAAAAAAAACGGTTTTCACACCACTGTTTTGCAGTTTTTGTGGCCATGATTCTAAAAAACTTCAAAAAATATATCCTTGTTTGCAACGTAGGGCTAATTGGGGTACTTAATGAAAAAATACTCAGTTGTTCATACTATCAGCTCACGTAAAGATTATTTTTTTCTTATTTTTAAGTTATAGCGTAAAACGCTTGTTCATTATTATCCCGTTAGTTCATAATTACCCCCTTGTCTTTGGGGTAGTTATAAACACTGTTATGATTCTCGTTATGTGATGACTTTAGATATTGGCTATATTCCTAGACTCGTAGGGATGAATGACAGCTTGGTGTTAAATGTCCGGAAAAATCTATATTCCTAGATTTCAACCATCTAAACAATGCATTGTAGTGAGATTTTTCGAGTCCTAAAATTTAAGGTTGAGAAGTTATGGGTTATTTCCAGTTTTCAATAGGTGGGGTGGGAGGCATTCTTTTCTTTCCACACTCAGCCATATTCTTATTATAATTTTCATAAAATGCGTCTTATGAACTGCTTTCTAGAGTGCAAAATTGTTTTTCATACGAATCTCATGAAATTCTTTCAGATTCCACAAGAATATCTTTTGAAAAATAGAAGAAACGACAAAGTGCAAAAAATAATAAACAAATGCATTCATTCCATCAGTATTTTTTTCATGGTTGTATGGAGTTATGGAGGTTAAGTGAAAAGTGATTTTTCTAAATGGTGAGCTTGTGAAAAAGTATTTTTTTTTTGTGGGACTGAAAACATTTGTGAATTAAAATACTTTTTCATTCGTTTAATTTTCAGCAAAACACCGTCAAAATACTCAAGATCAAATGACCATGACGAAAATAGCAAAATGTAAGTTTTTTCCAAAATTTTTTTTTTTTTGAATTATTTACATTAAACATGACATGTCCTGTTTCCATAAGACCCTCTTTTGAAAAAAAAGCTAACTTCTTGATTTCAATGGTTATTGTAATGATGGCTGGAAAAAGTTTATTTTAATAAGTAACCAATACTAAGAAAACACGTGTCCATAGTTTCCCTGTTTTTTTTTTTCTGAATATGGGGTGAATATGAACATTCCTTTATGCGTGAGTGTGTTTTTTTTTCAACAGAAAATCATATCACACATCATGGAGCATCAATTATTCAACGTAAAATTTCAAAAGCAACATTTTAACTCTATTCACATCAACGAGGGAGTTTATTGAAAAGGCATTTGTTCGGAACAATCCCTTGTCCATAAAAACCCCACTTAGCTCTATAGCATCTAACTTCAGCTTTGTTGGACGCTAAGTGAAATTTTATTTTGAACAATCCGTAGATCTACCATTTTTTTCAAATTTTTTCTTCGACTTTGAATAACGAAAAACTGATGTGTTGAGGCTAAGTATTGTCTAAGACACATACAGTTACGTTAAAAAAAGAATTAAATCGCGGGAAGCGATGCATTCACTTCCAACTTTGACTTGTTGCCATTTCTGTCTGGGTTGATATTTTTTCATGCAATGCCTGTTGGACAATAATAAACCCCATTTTCAAATCGGTCAAATTTTGATCGCGTCAATCGATTTCGATAAAACTGTGCTAGGTACTATAATGAATTTTTACATCTTTTGGCCAAATTTCAGGTATATTCAATGAAAGTTGTCAAAAATACAGCGAATTTTGTGAATTTCCCTTTTCCACAAGAAAAGCGAATATCTTCTTATTTTTCCGAGTGTTGGTTGAGTAGTTGAACTAAATTTTGTGAAAATTTCATGAAAAATTATCAACCTACACTGAAAAAGCAAGCGCTCTGCCTCACGCGATTTCATTCTTTTTCGAACGCAACTGTATTTAAGTTGCATTAAAAAGTTCTTAAAGCTATAAATTTTGTATAAATCAGTTGGCGAACAAGAGACCCGCCAAACTTCCAAAAGTGTCATATTGACTTTCAAGAGCGGATTACGGTGAAATAATTTTACACTGGGTTTCATGGAGGAATGTGAAATTTCATTCAATTTTAGCAAAATGGCATTTAAACTAATGCTATCAAATCCGTCATTCGATTATCTCCGTAATTTTTTTAGAAAAGTGACAAAAATCTAAGGAATAAAATGCTCATTTTGGTTTTTTGGAAAAAAAAAAAAAACTAAAGTTTATAAAAGGAAAGGAAATAAGGTAGGCTTACCAGATATTCTCATATAAAAGCGGGACATTTCACTTATGAAAAGCGGGACATCGCTGAAAAATCGGGACATTTTGAAAATTCTAAATAACCAAATTTGTATAATTATTTCTAGAGATGTACCGAATATTCGGTTGGCCGAATATTTGGCGCCGAATACCGCCAAAAAACCGTTGAGACGAATATTCGGCTCACCGAATAGTTGAGCTAAGTATTCGGCCGGATAGGCCGAATATTTATTTTACCAAATTTATGCAATAACTGAATTTTCAAAAATTTTCAACTGTGTTACAAAACGATTTTTTTGAGTAAATTTTAAAATAAACATCAATTTCGGTTTAATTTTTAGATACGATTTAAACACTGCTGCTGTGATTCAATGAAAAGTTTAAATTTCAAGTACCTAATTTCCAAGTTTTAAAAAAAATCGTCCAGACCCGGCCGTGTGGATACGTGTGGTAGAAAGCAGGCTTCCGAAAAGTACTGGCGAACAACAGTTTTCTTGCGAATGTCGCACATGCACCTCGATGAAAGCTTCCCGAATATTTCTTCCCGGACAATTTAAGAAGGAGCGGTCGTGCGATGTACAGCGATGCCTTGTTTTACCTCATGCGAGAGTTTGTTCGTGGGTATGAAAATATTTTAAGCTTCGTGACAGTTTTGGGAATATCTTCGTGACAGTTTTCAATGCGTTGAATTTCGCATGACAGTACTACTTACTCCTTCCGACTGTAGCCGAGATTCTCTCGGGCTGAGTTAATTTCGAACGAACGTATGAATTTTTCTTTTGCTTGAAGCTACAGCGGGTGGTGATCACCACAATCACCCTCCCCATCCTTTTTCGCCTAACCTGCACCGGCACCACACATCGCGTTACGCGCCGATCGTATGCTGCTGCTCGGTACGAATAGATGGCTCGATCGATCTATTCGAACCGAGCAGCAGCGCATACGCTCGGGCATGGGTACGATATGGGCACGACAGTCACCCGTGACAGTCCTGCCCAAAACTGTCACGCCCTGCAGCCGACAGTTGGATGAAATTATTTTCGAAATAGGAGGCATGAAGGGATGAAAACCGAACTGTCGGTTGGGTTCGCTACAGCTTAAAGCACAACATTTTCGGCAACGCATGCTTTGAGCCGATTGTTCAGATACAGCCTGGATTCTCGCACGTGTGCGATGTAGCCGAAGCGTTTCGATTCGTTACCGACGGTACAGCAGCGAACCGAATGGCAAGGAAAACCGAGACAGTTTGTTTGGCAAGAAAAAAGCTGTCATAGCAAAGCTGTTCTTTTCGGAAGCCTGGTAGAAAGCATAGTATGCTGAAGGTTGAAGATCACCGATCTTTTTGGCAACTATTTTGGGAGACTTCTGATGAAATTCGAAATACATCTAATTCAAAGTCTAATAAGTTGTTTCAAAAAGCTTCGCACCTGTTTTGACATGTTTTGTACCAGATTTCACAGGAACCCAATCTCTTTGGTGATAAACGTTCTGGAAACAACAAGTAATTTGATGTCCTTTCAGCAAATGGTGACATTTTGAAAATCAAAGCGACCTCTGTTAAAGAAGATCTGATGTATTTCAATGAACCTATCTGATTGAATATAATCGTTTTTAAAACATGAGGGACATTAAGATGAAAGAAAAAGAAGAAAAAGAAAATTTTGCTTTTGTATTTCGGTGGAAAACTAAACAGAATATTCAATATTCGGCCGAATATACTATTCGGTACATCTCTAATTATTTCCATACATGTGTATATGTTCCTTCAGCTTAAATAGTGCATAGGAAGTACTAAAATTGAATAAAGAACATTTGTTTAAAAAATTTCATTCCCAAGAATAATTTCATCTCTGTAAACTCCGTACACTTCAGTCAAAAATGTTGTAGTTCAAAGCAATTTAAATCCCGAATTTGAAGAAAGTTTTTGTTTTATTAAACAGCCGGTTTTGATCATCTACCTGTTTTTTTTATCCGAAATTCCTTTTTATTAAGCTTTATATTCAACGAATTCTGCTAGGATCCGGGACAAAAATATTGAGCCATCATCAGTAACACACAACTTAAACAACGTTATCTTCAAAAGAAAAATATTAACATCGCTAAAACGTGTTTAAAGTAGGGTAAATTATCTTGAGCGGAACTAAATGGCTCAGTTCGACGCAACTCGAAACAGTTGATCAAGCGGTATGGCTGTGGGTTATATCCGAACAAAAAAATTTTCAGTTCAGCGGATAGATCTTGGTTTCTGCTTTCTAATGATGATTTTTAGAATATTTTAGAGTAAATCCTAATATCTCTAGAGTTGTTTTACTGGAGTAAGAATTCTGATCTTGAGCGGAACCACGCTGATCTTGAGCGGAACTAAAATATGATCTTGAGCGGAACCATTTTCTTCTGTCATCATCTTTAATAGCTCTCATTCCTAATACTTGTGTAACTGTGAAATTTCAATTAAATTTCATCTTTGAAGATTTTAAAGTTCAAAAATTTATGTTTTAACGTAAAAAAAGAAACTTAGCGTTCCAAAGTTGTTCTCAAAATATCCGTTCAAATTTATTGCTTGCTTAACCTTCCAAAGCTGTTCGCAAAATCTGCGTTTCGGGGAAATTTGACTTGTAATTTGTTGTTATTCCCATGGCCGCAAATTTTGACCGATTTTTATGATATTGGATTCATCGTGTAGGTTATTTTTTCTAGTTTCTAAATATTTTAAAAGAAAGTGAATTTGTTCTACTAGGTTGTCTGTAGTTGTCTCCGGATGAAAAAAGTCCCAAAAAACAATTGTATTTTTAAATTGTTTATAATTTCTGACAACTTTGCAGTATTTGGGTACTTTTTTAATTTCTGGAATTGTTAAGAATACATCTATTTGACGATGTATTAATATGTGGGGGTCCAATGATTTTTTGACCGCTATTCTGGATTTTCCGCTAGAAAAAAAAATCTAACTCATAACAAAGATATCCAATTTTGTCTTTGCATTGCTGGATCTCATTTCTAAATGAATTGATATTTCAAACTTAAGATTTAGTTTTTTCTCGTTAATTTGATTAACATTTTCATAGAACATATTTGGTCTCTCAAAAATGTCAGTTCCTCAGTATATTGTAATTAAGATTAAGACGCTTTGAATCATATTGACCCGAACGATTTTTGAAGGTAACGACAGAGTCAGAAATACATAAGAAGATGCCTGAAATTAGAGATTTTGCAAAAAAAAACGGTACATTGCTCTAAATCAATGTTTTTGAGAAAAAAATCTGATTTTTTGTCATTTCTCATTCCCTTAAATTCTTTTAATTTCATTGGAAATTCATGATAAAATGGATTATTTTTAAATTTTAGTTAGGAAAAATCAGTTTACGGAGAATCTTTTCATATTTTTCTAATTCAAAGTAAGAAACCTAAATTTGGTATTGACCAAAAAAAATTATAATTATGGAAATCCGATCAAAGTTCAAAAATTCTGTGAAATCTGTGATGAAAGTTTCCTCAAAATTCTGTGAAAAACAGATTTTTCTGTGATTTCGGCAATCTTGCTCTAAGCAACTCATTCATAGAATAAAGTTTATTATAAATTCCAGTTTCTTATGAATCAAGATTAAATTTATTTATTTTTAAAATTTACGGAAACATTAATTGTTTAGCTCAATTGATAAAACAATCATTCCTCAAACCGACTTCCAGTTCGAGTTCAAGTGTAAAATCAAACACAAGGGAATTGGATAGAGTTTCACCAATTGAATCGTGGAATATTATAAAATAGCTAGCCCGGTGTGCTTTGCTACACTTTGTAAAACTGAAGGAATGTGTGTTAAAAACAATTTAAATTTTTGTTTATTAGGTAGTATATCGTTTTCAATTGGAATTTGAACATATAAAACAACCTCTTTAAATGAATGCTACTTCTTAAAGAACGAATAGTAATGGCAATGAAGATTGAATCTTATTCTGAAAAAATGACTTAACTTTATTGGCGTCATTAGTTCTCGAATTATGCCAAAAGTATGTATGAAAGCCTTCCTCCTCCTTCCCGCCGACCCTCTGAAAGAAAGAATCAAAAACACATTTCTTGTACCCCAAAAATTTAAACTTTTTGTGTGCCTAGCTTGGTACGCTATGACACCAATTAATTAATTTTTGTTTTATTCGAATTTAATTTTACATCTTTTCTTTCCCTAAAGCTGATATGATAAGGAAAATACAAAGGTGCTGCATATATTCAGGGGTAAAAATCGCGTGTGAGGCATTAGGCATAAGACAGCGCACCTAGCGGTTTATTTCGGAAGCTAGTAGTTCCGCTCAAGATCAAAGATGGTTCCACTCAAGATCATATTTTACTTTTAAAAACTACGCGATTTATTGATATTTTGATGTAAAACTTGTTACTTAAACCCGAACAATGCTTCTTTAAGAATTTTTCTACCATTTTAGTCATTAAGAATCAGTTTATAACGGCCAAGGGTTACATAAATTGACGTTAAAAGTCAGCGTAGATTGATGAAAATTGCAGCAGAAATGCGTATGTTTTTAAATCTTCTCATAACATTATTTCAGTTAATAAACTTTAGCAGAAATGTTAATGCTTGTTTGAAAAGATTTTGAAAAAGTGTTTTTTCAACATTTTGATAAGATTCATAATCAATCATTGCCTATATCTTAGGAAAAATAAATGGTTCCGCTCAAGATCAGATTTCGACTAGTTCCGCTCAAGATCATTTACCCTATGCTTAACTAAACCCAATTTTTATGGTGATGCAAAAATAAGCTTGTCAGATTGACGGGCTTGGCCGAACTTATCCGGATTTTTGACACAAAATTTAGGAAAAGTTCGCTCCGGCTGGTTGCCCGAATGTCGTAGAAAAAAAGCTTGGATTTTTCACAGATTTTTGCATTTATTTTCGAAATTGAACAAAAAAAGAATTAATTGAGCTATTACAATCATGAACAGTATTTCGGGAGCCCAAGAAAAGATTAAAAATGCGCTGTTATGTTTTGATGTAAAAATATATTTTCAAGTGTATCCTTTTTGAATTTTATCGAATAATTGAATTTGATTTCTATTGAATGGTTTTGACCAAATTTGCTCGGATATTCCCAGGATTTTGGGATGCAAATTTTGAAATCAGATGCCCGGTTTTATTATTGAATTGCCTAAATTCACCAGGTCTGGATATGGAAAATATTCTGGCAACCTTAAATGCGAAACAAAACGAATTATTTAACTAAAAAAAAAAATGCTGCTTATTTCGAGAAAAGGAAAAACAAAAAAACATTAAATTTGAATTATTTTTTGTGTTGAACCATTGAATGGAAATTGAGACTAAATTAAGGCTTTTCCAGTGTAAGATAGTGAAACTTCATAAAAGTGTCACCTATTTAATTTATCGATAGGGCTGATGAATATCATGTTTTTAAAGTAATAAAGTTTCTAGTTTGGAAAATCATAAATGGATAAAAAAAAAGATTAGAAAACAATGACAGTAGTAGAAAATAATCGAGGAGAGATTTTATAAGAAGCGCTTTCATCAAGCACTGATCAACTATTCTGGAGGGAAGAATCGGAGAAGGTTGAGTCTACCACAAAGGTTTTCTCAGGAAAAAAGTAGAACATTTTGAGAGAAAAGCGTGGAACATGTCCATTTTTGCGGGACTGATGGCAATTCTAAAATAAGAGCACATTTTTACCCCACATTTTAATCTGCAGTGATATAAGCAAAACATATGGCTACATTTTTAAAAATTGATTTAAAAACACGTACAATTAAAACTGTCTTTTTTTAAATTTCAGAAAAAAAATATCTCTGGAACAAATTCATTAGGAATTCAGCGAAATTCCTTTATATCGAGATAAAGACTAGAGCATTTAAATTCGCCAGAACGTTTAGGACAGAAGTACCAAAACTGATTATAGCAAACAAGTTTTTTCCTCGAATCAGAAATGCTCTTTTTTTCAATAACATTGAACCCATGCCATTCCAAATTGTAGTCTCCTTAATAAGATCTATTACCACGAATCGGTTATCTTTTCGGTTCATAGAATACGTTTCGTGTGTGGTGGGAAAGCGCTTGATCGACGAACTTCTTCGCTGCTATGATGTTACCGGTGCTTGTGGCATCGATACGCCATTCAACCTGTTTTCTCATGTGAAAATAAAGAATTAGTAATCGTTAAGGGAAATAATCGATTTGTGAACCCTCATTTTTCTGCTCGTTATTGTTTGTTTTCACCCTTTTTGTGGGTATCTACCTGACTGACTCGACCGACGATTGTTTGTGGCGATTTGCCTACTATTCGCGTAACTAATGAGATCTTTGCGTAATTTATGGCACTGGCTAAGCCAAACCGATTACCTTCATCCTCTTTCTACGGTTTCATACATTTGACCCTTTCTTCGTGGGCATGATTATTTCTCTCTAGTTCGGGTGCTCGACTCTCGCTCGAAATGAGCTTGTGATGATGATGATGAAGGAAACCGTTCGTTGCTCACCTGTTGCCTAATCGAGAAAAACTTCACCAATCACTGGTTGAGTTAAGCGCTGGCTGTAAGGGGTCAACTGATAAACTTCAAGGTAGTTCGTTCATGGGTGAAATTTAATCAATTTATTGCCATTCATCGATTGTTCACTTTCTTCAGTGATTGTGATTCCTGTGGCAGTTCGTTGATAAACACAGAATAAGCGGCGTAATCCGCTGCCGTTGATTGCGATTGATGTGCTGGAATTAAGGTAACAAAGTTAACAAGTTAATAATCGTGTCGTTCAATTACGCATGAAATTCATTTCGATGCATAAAGCTGAGCCTCATATGTGTGTAGGAAAGGACTCAGCGGACAACCTGAGCCGATCAAACGAGAAAAATAAAACAACCTGAACAACTTGAACCAGCATCATCTCGTCAGCAAGCAACCTGTGACGAAGCACTTAACCCCTGAGGTGATCTACACACATTAAGATTCGTTACACCTGGGCCCTCGAGGGTCGATTATTAGGTTGTGGAGGGCAGTTCGGAGAGCATAAAAACAAAAAGGAACGCTCGTTTCCATGCTACGGAATGAAAAGGCCTCATCACCATCGTCGTCGTCTCCAGAGCAGCATCAAGACATGAAGAACATACAACGACTACACTATAGAGAGGCAAAAAAAACAAATCTTAGCTTAACAAGATCGAAACACTTGCCTCGTTCGATGATGGTTTGGAGGTGGGTTTTTTTCTCAACTTCATCCTAGAGACGACATGAGTAGAGGCTTAACTTGGGCGAGTTCACTCGGTCGATGGACCTTGGGACGGAAAAATGGTACAAATTTCTAACGCCATGCTATCAAAAAAAAAAACTGGAATGTGCTTTTGGATCGTCAAATCAATTCCTGGTCATTAGCAGTGATAGAGTTCCCATACTCGATTTATAAAATACTAGCTGATCCCGTACGAACTCCGTTTCGCTTTCAATTTGGAATATGCCATGAACAGTTTGTATGAATTTCAATTGCCAAGCATTTTTAAGATAAATTTCCGGATGCATTGTTTAGCAATAATTGCAAAAATATTGGATAATCGCTTTTTCTGTCGTCTGCTACTAATTTGAAATTAGGAATCAATTAACTGTCCCAACCCCCATGTATAAATTTCGACTCGATCGTTGCATAAAAACGCAATTTTTGCCAAAAATCCGCTTTTGGTACTCTCTTTTACAATCTCTGATATCTGAAATTGATCGCCCGTCCCTGAAAACTCCCGTGTGCAAATTTTCATTCCAATCTGATGTATAATAACGTCAATATCGCAAACGCAGTGAATATTTAGTATGGACGACCCCTGACCTAGACTTGGATAATTGGAATCAATTGTTCGTCCTTAATTATTTCTATGTGCAAATTTATATCTCTATCCGATGTATAATTACGTCAATTTCACAAAAATATTTAAAAGTAATATGGACGACCCCTTTTGCCGGCCCTTTTTTTCTAAATTCGATACCTACAATCGATTGCCCGTCCCTCAAAACTCTCGTGTACCAATTTTCATATGAATCCGATGTTCAATAACGTCAATATCGCAAAAATAGCGAACAGTTAATATGGACGACCCCTTTGACTGGCCCCTTACACAATGCTTGATACCGGTAATCTATTGCCCGTCCCTAAAACTATCCGAGTGCAAATTTTCATTTCAATCCGTATATAATAACGTCAATATTACAAAAATATTCAAAAGTTTATATGGACGACCCATTTTGCCGACCCCTGAGCCGAAGTTCAATACCTGAAATCAATTTCCCATCTCTCAAAACCTTCATGTGCAAATTTTCATCACGATCCGACGAAAAATAACGACAATATCGCGAAAACAATATTTGACTTGTATGGACGACCCCCTTCAGAAGGAGTCATCCGAAAATCGGAAAATATTTTTCATCATTCCTGGTCCTAATGAGTATCCATTCCAAATTTCGGATCTCTAGCTCTTAAGATGGCTGAGTCTATAGAGGACAAACAAACAAACAAACAAACAAACCCACAGAAATTGCTTTATATATATATATATATATATATATATATATATATATATATATATATATATATATATATATATATATATATATAGATGTAGAATGTAGATCTATGATGTTGACCCCATGTTTGTATCCTTATAATCCCTTAGAAGGCACAAAATTACAAAGAACCGTATTTATTTAAAACCAGAAAATGGGTTTTAAATATTGTTACAAAATTAGGAGCTTTTTTTAAGTATAACAAATGCGGTAAAAACATGACATATATAATAAAATCATGACATAAATTTGACAAATGTGGTAAAAAATGACAAAAATATGATAAATATGGTGAAAACATACAAATACCTGACAAATATGACTAAAGTTTGGCAATAAAATTAAAAAAATCTGTCAAATATAACAAAATTATGGCTTAAATTTGACTAAAAAAATAAACTATAAAATGACAAAACATGAACGAAATAACATTAAAACCTAACAAATAAACAAAACTTAAACAAATGTGAAAAACATGACAAAAAATTTGACAACACAATGACAGATGACAAAAGATAACAAAATTATGACAAAAATCTGACAAATATGTCAAAATTTTTACAAAAAATGTGACATAAACTAAACAATTGAATGAGAGAAAATCGGTCACCTCTGACATTATTATGGATAATGTGACAAAAAGGATACAAAATTATGGCATTCATCGACCAATATGACAATTTATATCAAAAAATAGACAAGATAAATGGCAAATGTATGCCAAATGTGAACAAAAATATACAACAAATTGACAGATACCCTATTTATCATATTTTGTTCACTTTGCCATATTTTACTAAGTTTGACAAACTAAAATTTTTGTTATTATATTGATACATTGGCTTATTTTAATCATAAATTTGTCACATCTTCAGATTTTTGTCTTTAATTTGTCATATTTTTACCACATATTTATGTAATGATTTTGTCGTTTAATTCTCATATTTGCATCATAATTTTACCACACTTGTCATATTTTTGCATTTTGTTTGGTCATATTTTGTTATAATTATGTCATATTTTTATTATTTTTGTTATATTTTTCATATTTTTGTCAATTTTTACCACATTTATTATATTTTTGCCATAACTTTCCAGATTTATTTAATTTTAACATTTTATTGTAAAATTTATGACATATTCGTCCGTGTTCCAGATCGTCCTCAGTAAAGTGTTCTTCGAAGAGAGTACTGTAATTAACACTCTTGGAACGACCGGGAAACACTTCAAAACTAGGACTATGCCTACCGTGGCACAGTGGGGCAGAACCTTTGGAAGCTTGCCCAAAACCTCTTTCTGTAAATTTCTAAAATTCATCATAAATTTATGTTTTTCACTACTCCAATCACAAATCTGTCAAACAAATCTTAAAAAAATCGTTGTTTCATACGATTTTCTACGTAGGTAAAGTTGGAAAACATTGGAAATAAGGAATTTTTTTTTCACTTACTTTATTAAACTCTGAAATACATTGTAAAAATGAAGTCGGGCAAAAGAGGGCCATGTACAACACTAAGTGAAAGGTAAATAGTACCTCTGAACCATAGCTCAACCTTATGAAGATTCATAGTAAAAAGTGAGTGATTTTATATATTTTTATTGAACTGACCAGTTAGCGCTCTGGTTAGACGACTACAACGAGCTTCTGTGACGCCAAATTTGAAATAAGCGATACTAACACTGCACGAAGCTGTAGCAGTGGATTTCAGAACCAGGATTGACGTTTGATACGAAATATCAGAGTACGATATTAAAGGAGCTTTGTCTCTTCTTAACACTATAACCATTCTAAAGCTAAAGGAACATGTGTCAATACAAGAGAAGTGACATATATTAGGTGAAACAGATATGACTGCCGACATGCGATACAAGTTTTGATCAAAAACTTGATTTAATAGAGAATATTGAAACCTTCTGGCAACCTAAAAGAAAATATTTTTTTGAAATTTTTTTCCATGGAAACGATATTTGTACGGCTTGAATGATTGAATAACCATGACGCAATTTTAACAATTAAATATCTTTATATGAACGGACATTTACCTCCACAAAATTCTGTTACCAATCCAAAGATAGAAGGGACTGAATACGTGTCCATTATAAAGAAAATACACTAATTTTGCGCTTGACGTAACAGATATAACTGATGTAATTTAGATCATATTCTTCTATGATTTCAAATCGGCTAATATTAACAGATAGCCAAAAGCAATGGGACCGTAAGCGATGCGTTTGCGATTCACATTTGAACACTTGTGAAGAGATTTTTTTAAACGGAGTTACTAGGAGAGCAAAGAGATTTGTTAAATCAAAATCCATATTCCAAATTGGTAAAACAGGAAAATATGGAAGAATACAGCTTGTGCAAATGCATGTACTACATATGCACTATTGGCATACCCTTTAGGCCGCTGCCACACAGCCATACAGCCATACAGTGGATTTTTTACAACGAGGCTTGCCAAGTTTGATGGTAATGTTGAGTGCTGAAAAAAGCACATTTGCAACGGGAAAATGACAGCTGATACCATTCGGCAATATTCAAAACATCCGAATTAAAGAAAAGTAAATAAAAAAGTATTTATGTAAGATGCATGTAAGATTTATTGAAGGTAATTTTATGATAATTTAAGTTAAGACCCGTAGAATTGAGTTGAAATTCTTATGTTTGATTCCGATAGAATTAAGCGGGACAATTCGAGTAAACAAATACAAGAACAGAAAAATGTAAAAAAAAATCTAGGAAATGTTAACGAAAGCAAGACGATTAACAACTCAACATTTGATGCTTTTTTTTAATTAAACAGCGAAGAAGAAAATAAAAATGGACGCCAAGTTTAAAATGGTAGGACGAAGTTCACCGGGTCTTATAGATAAAATACTAGCAGACCCGGTAAACTTCGTCTTACCATTTTAAACATATATCTTATTAAAAGTATTAAAAATTTAATTTGAACTGTACGATCCGTAGGTAAAAAAATTGAGCAACCTTATTACCCAGCATATGAACCCAAATTAATATTTAATTTTTTAGAAAATAGATACTCTTATTTAATTTTCTTTTTTTGCAAACGATATTCTTGCAAAAGTATTGTAACCAATAGGTTTTGCATTTTTTGTGATATACGTACTAAAATATATATGTTTGTATGTATGAAGAATCTTCGTCTTTTTTAGTTACCTTGTATTTTTTTTTAAATAATTTTCTATTTTCAGGATCTTTACCTTATTATCAAAACCTTATCATTCAAATTAACAAGAATCTTGTTGTCTTGACTTATTTTTCTTTAATTATTTATTCATCACAATTCTTCACAGTCCGATCTCAAATAAGCATCAATGTTTTTTGAACTTAAGTTGTCAAATAGCAGTTTTTTAATCTTGAAATTTGAACAAGTTTAATGCAATGTTATTACTACTAGGTTAACAGATGAGGTCTATCATCATAGATATCCCAGTCGTTAATAATGGATTTTAACTAGAAAAATTAACTTGAATGTCAAATTGTTTTACAATTAATCATTTTTTTTTTCAAAGTTTTTTAATTTTATTGGATTTTTTTCTTCAAAGATTTAATTTATAAATGCTTAGGGGAGAGTGGGGATACTTGATCCCCTTTTCTTATTTTCACCATATCTTTTTGGAAAAATTTAGCAACTCGCCGTCTTTGACATTTGCTGACAGCTTGTAACTTCAAGTTTCTATGCTCCAAAAATTAGAACGATACTTGAACCCGTTGATGAACTAGAACCATTTTCGTGGGAGTAAAAAAATTGCGATTTTTCTGAAGTTAGGGGAGACTTGATCCCCTATTGAAGGAGACTTGATCTTATATTCAAGAAGCCCTAATCCTTGTATAAAAATCAAACAAAACCCCAAGATAGAATGTTAATTTACTATTTTGGTCATGTTTGTTCTCATTTCACAATTTATAGCAGACATAAGAAGAAAATTCTATAACTTTGTCTCAACGCTAATAACATTGCATACTTAAAGGCGCTATTTTTTATAATTAAGAGAAAATTAATTATTTTGGGTCTTTCCTTCAGAATATTGTTTGATAAATATAAGTTTTTGGATAAATATTAGTAATTTCGTGATCAGCAATCATAACGAACAATTCAGAAGAAGAATATGCCGTTTGGAAGGGGGATCAATTGTACCCAACTCTAGGGGATCAATTATACCCATAACCAACATTTTAGAAAACTTTTTCTGAAAAAAGTTGAGAGTTTTCCATTGCTTTGAAAATATGGCATTATGAAGTTCATTTTACGCTCGAACGATTGATACATTGGAACAAATATTTTTTTCATAATTTTCCCATGTAAGGAACATTTTAAAGTGATGAAAAAAGATCTTCAAGTAACATTTTGTGAAATTTTTCAAACAAAGTTCAATTACTCAAACAATTATTTTGTTAAAAATTTTTAAACTACAAGCATTGTTATTTTGCTCATTTTGGCACATTTTTCTAGAACATTTGATCTTTGTAAGACATTCCAGTTTCGAAATATAGCTAAGGAATCAAGTATCCCCAGGGATCAAGTATCCTCATTCTCCCCTATACTCATTTTTCTATTATTTTTTTAACAAAGGAATTTTGAGCAAATCGTTGTTGAATAAGCGGTTTTCCTACTCTTGAAATTTCTAAAATTTCCAATGTAATTATGCAAATTTTGTAAAGATTTGTCAAAATTTTGAAAAATGCCATAAAAGTAAAACAAAATTATGACATAAATCTAACAAAACATGACACAATTATTACAAAAAGTTGACAATAAAATTTCCAAATACGACAAACTTATTACAAATGTGTTAAAAAATTGACAACAAACTGACAGATACCACATTTGACAAATTTTTATCATCTTGTCATATTTTAACAAAGTTTGACATAGTCGGATTTTCGTTTTTTAACTGTCATATTTTTGTTTCAATCATAATTTTGTCATATTTGTTAGAGTTTTGTCATTATAATGTAATATTTTTTGCACAATTTTTTGTCACAATTTTTTGTCACAATTTCGACATAAGTTTATTAAATATTCGTTATTTTTCTATCACATCTTTCTATTTTTTTTAAATTGATTGACTGGATTTTGTTATATTGTCATATTTGTCATATTATTGTCAATTTTTAAATAACCTTAACGAATTGTTTCCTTAATTTTGTCAGTTTTATAATATTTTTGAAATAGTTGTTCGGATCGAATTTAGAAACCACCTTTTGTAGCAAATTTTTTACAATGCAGATCAAAACTGGAATATTTATTATTTAATGACAAGTTTTAAACTTACATTAGTAGTAACAGGTAAAAAACGATCCGAAACTATTAAGTTTTATATACTTTTTGATCGTACTCTCAACTTCAATTTTGTTCTGTAAAAAATCTTGTTTTGTTATATTAGCGTTTGATGCCAATAGCAATTACTCACAGTACAATTTTCACTTAATTTAAATTCAATTATTCCCTTATGGGCTCTTAATTTGCAAACTTTTCGATACTATTTTCTTAAGCCTTTAAACACGTTTTCCTTCGCGCCTTATTGTTGTTTTTTACAGGTTTTACTTTATCTATTCATCCTTTACCGTTGTCGTTTCTACGCATTTCCTTAGATTCGAGAATTAATGAAAACAAATTGTAGACCGCATCTGGCTCAATTGCAGTGGCGTCCACAATAGTTGTGCAGTTTTATTGTTCATTTTGTTGTAAAATTTTTGTCATATTTGTCAGATTTTTGGCAAGTCCACAATTCAGCTTAGCTCTGTAACAATAGAATGGAGATTTTAATGTTATTTTTCGGAGATATCGAATTTTTTTAAGTTTTTTTTTTTAATTTGAAGCTGTGACGATATTTCCAGTTGATGTTTTGGCTTATCAAAGTTAAACCTGGCATGGCGACGAAATATTATGACCCGTCATTCATGCTTATCTAACACTTCTTATTCATAAAAAAAATCAGTGTGATTTTTATATTGAAATTGTTGGTCATCCAAAATACAACACGGAATTTACATTATTTTGTCAAATTGTTTTCCAGCGCTCCAAGCGATTTTCTGGCTCAAAAAATATGAAAAACAACGAGCACTTGCTAAGTTTATGCTATGCAAGTAAGATCTTACAAATCACAACCATGACTAATTTTAGTAAAAAATAAAGGTGTTAATGTTTTAATACATTTTACTATTTTGTATTCACTTTGCTCGTTAAAAGGTTTGAAGGGTTGTCAAATGAGGGTTTTCCATTTTCGGGTCTAACTAACGTTTCGTTACACCAATTTTCCTCTGAATACACAATACTTTGTTTGAACATAAACATACGAGTTTATGGGACAAAAAAGTCTTTCTATCATTTGTACAATTCATGATGAAATTTTTTGTTTAGATTTGCAAATTTAGATAACTGTTTTTTGAACAATCAAATTTGTTTGTTTATATTTTCAGGAACAATTTGTTTAAAAAATCAAGGATTTTATTAATTTAAACGTCAAAAAAGATTCTTAAGATTAAGATACTTGAGTTCTGTTAAATTTAGCTATAATGTTTTTAAATTTAAATAACTTTAGAACTCAAAAACTTTGTTAACAAAGAAAAATGCAATCGAAACATGATTCTGACAATTTCTTCATGTGTCAAAAAGTTTTTAGCTCGTTGTATCAAATTTTTTAAAGAGCATCGAACTGCTTTTATGATTATTTTACTAGAATCGGTTAAAAAATTCGTTTCTTCATTATTATGTAAAAAAAAAAATAAACTCAAAAACATTACGTTGTTGAATTTCGGTGTTGAAAAATTCGAAAAAAAAATACATGGATATGTCAAATTATGTCAACTTTGCATTCCACTTTTTATCACTGCTCTTTTTTGACAAATATAACTTTGAGAGTTGATTGATTAAAAATTTATGTTTTTGCACTACATTAACCATCTTCTCTGGAGATCTTGTAAAATTTTACAAAAATATTTCATTTTGATCAAACTTCAGCTTACTAACACACCAAGTGGAATTTCGAATGTGATACTACATAATCAATGATAAATGCTATTTACTGCCTAAATATCTAGTTAAAGTTACGTTCAACATTGCCAAAACTTTTGAAAAACAAGACATTGTTAATAATTTTTAAATAGACACTCACAATACTTATAACAGTATAATTATTTGGCAAGGATGAGGGTTCCTGTTAGAACAACTAAAATTGCAATTTCTACTTGAAATTAAAAGATAGGATCCATCAGTAACCCTACCGTTAGAATGTCCGCCAACATCATTGCTCACTTTAAGTTTCCTTGGAACTCAACAAAAATACGCTCCCCAAAAACTACAAGTCACTACACCGATCCCGAAAAAAAAAACGGGACACCTCCGGGCGACGACCGAAAGATTCTTCCCGAACGCGTGGTCATGTTATTATTTTAATAAAGTGAAAATTAATGATGCATTAGTATTGTCAGCTGTTTGACAAATAATTCATCGATGGGTCCTCCCGCCAACCGGAGAAAGAACTGGGGCTGAGCCCAGGAAATTGATTTAAATCGTTTCTAATCGCCCCCGGAGGGGGTCTTAAAATTGAGAAGAAAAAAAACCAATCCGACGTTGGAAGCCTTAAAACAACACAATCATGCGTGATCTCCGATAAAATGCGTGCTTGCTGCCTCGGAGACAACACAAGTTTTATTAAGTGTTTTTTGATTACACACTGATACTTACTCACTCCACGGACAGGTTGGGCAGAAATTTGAAGCTTGGAATTCGGACTCGCTTATGGCGTGCGATGATTGATTGTTAATTAATGTGACTGATTACAGCTTTTTTGCGATTCCTCGAGGCTGAAGAAAGCGATAACACATTACCTTCATTGATGCTGGTGGATAAGTGTTAAATGGTGTCATTAATGAGAAATGTTTATCTTTTGAAAACAAATTTCCATTGATTTGGAATGATTGTATACTGCAGGCATAATTTTTTGTGTTTTAAATTCAAAAATAAATTCTGTTAAATTTCAAATTATGGAATATGCAAAGTTCAGAATAAGAATTGACTACGATTTGAGTGATATGAAAATATAAATTATTTTGTCAAGTGAATTTGGATAAAAATTTCTAATCGTTATAATGCTTACATTTTGATCCGTAAAAAAACACCTCAATGTGATTTAAACCTTCATTTTCATTATCGATTCCAAAGTTGAAATTGGAGATGCAAAGGGATTGAACGGGGCGTTTGTTCGTCGTGGTGTCAGGTGAATATATTCAACCTGTTGACGAAGATTCTGACAACGGGTCTTCGGTGGTGGTCCGGGCATTAAACTCAACCGAGATGATCGCAGATTTCCTTTATCTCCTTTTTCCAAAGAGAGGGTCTCATCTAAATTAAAAAAAAAAGACTTTTTAAAGTTTGGAATTAACTGAATTCTCCATTGTGAAATGTTTTGAAAAGTTTTTTTTAAGATTTATTAAAAAAAACGTGCATGAACTTGAAATTTTATATGCAGCATAAAGAAAAAACTTATTTTTTAAAATTGGGATTTGATGTTTCGACAGTTTGACAATTTTACTGATAAAAGTCATAATTTATTTTGCAAATCTTCAAAACATTATCATCAAAGTTTGAAATACTTGCTTATTCATTCAGATGCTACTCTATGTCAAGCTCGACCGCTAACCGTTGGCATTTTTTTTCCGGAAAGGTCAACCTTATAGCAAGTGGAAGGCAATATTTCATAAGCAATCCAAGCCAAGTGTGGCAAACGGGTGGACATTCAAAATATTTTGTTGTTGTTTTGGTTTAGGTTTTGAATTTGGGACTTGCCACTCCTTCCCGAAAAATAAACCGGGTCATTAAGGCTGATTTTTTTCTGGTTGCGAGAAGAGACTTTTATGGCGTGACAGGTTCTTTAACGGATTTGCGATGGATGGTTTTGGTTTTTTTCGTCTCACTTTTTTCGCATATTTCGAATAGTTTGGAAGCTTTCCGATGATAGCGACAACTTTGATGACTTACCGAAACGGACAATATAAAACAGCTCATAAGAAAAAAAAAAAAGTAAAAACAGTATGAAACCAATAGTTTTATGGATTAAATAAATAAAAGACAAAAAAAGAATTTATCATCAAAATAGAAGATAAAATATTCCGGCGCACCCTGGTGGAATAACAGGCGGCCAAATATTTACAGAAGCCAATCTCGTCCGATTTCTGAGCAAAAGCAACATAACCTGGCCGATAACCAGCACCAGTAACTTGTTCCTTGCTCATGTTGATTGACCCTTGACCATCGGAGGCTGGAACGCCGCGCTACTTCATCACTGCCCGATTGAAATGTAGCTACCCTAAGACCACTGGGTATCTCCATTCACTCAGCCAGTTCTTGCTATCGTAGTAAATTCGTATAGTCATATGGGCTTACGAGGAAACGAGGAGTCGCCATTCATAGATCTGAAACGTGTTGCTGGGGTCACAGTACATTTCTCATAATCCTCGGATGGATGGAAAGACTTGTGGTGAGTACAATTGGTATCTACGGAAGCCTTTGATTCCCGCCATTTATTATCACGCCTCATCTGACTTCTTGTTAAAAAAAACTTAATTATACTGCTCCTCAAGCTCCTGGTAGAAGGGGTATGAAGCAACTCAAAACCTCGGAAAATAGTATTACACTTTACCCTTTCTTTTTTTTGGGAATACTATCAAACTAAACACAAGTTTCTTAGAAAAGTTTCGTCGAAGTTTAATCAGTCCATTCAATGTGACAATGCGAATTTAATTCAGCACAAAATTTACGTTCCTCTTAAAATGTACTTTAAAGTAACAAAAAATAGTGATAGTCCTTAACACTGAGCCATTAGCGCATTTACATATATATCCACCTCAATTTGTGGAAGTTATATAGAACGCACATACAAATTACTTTGCTACTTTCAAGTTCATTATTTCATACATATAATTCACTTCATGCCTGAAATTGCCTTTCCTACTGGCTATAGATACTTCTACCCTAAGTAAAATTATCTACTAGAGTATTGTTATGAATGCTTTCCAAGTTTATCAAGCTAACTAAAGCCATGTTTATCTTATTATTATGATTATAAATTTTGTTTTTAACCGTTCCGAGTTTTTGACTTTGACTTCCAAATTCATACCACTTCATACGTATTTTATCGAATTTAACTTTCTTTTGTTACTTTGAAATTATGAACAATGATTATTTATAGTAGTTTTCATGTTTTCCATGTTATATAACATGTTCATATATAGTACATTTTATTCAAACAATTTTATTCTATATATATCTTCATAAACATGAATTTCTGTCTGTCTTATCCCTATAGACTCTTAAAACTACTTAACCAATTTTTGTGAAACTTTGGAGGTCGGGGAAGGTTACTATTATGGTTTGAGACCCATCCCCCTCACAGGAAAGGGGGAGGGGGTCCTACAAACAAAAGGCAGATGTTTGCATAGCTCGAGAACCGATCAAGCAAATGGCACCAAATCTGGAATGGTATGGTATTCGGGTATGATATATAATTTTTTGATTATTTAAGAAACGAAGGAGGGAGGGGGGGCTTCCTTACAATTTTTTTAGATTACTCAAAAATTAATCAAGCAAATGGAACCAAATTTTGCATGAGAAAGTATTAGGGTACGAGAAATGCTTCAATGAACATTTTGCTCCACGCCCTCTTCCAAGGAGGGGATAGGAAAAGAAGTGGGAGGCTTCCTTACAATTTTGTACATAACTTAGCTTTTCAGTAACAAAGCGAAACTAACCAAATTTGGCATGGAAGATTATTTGGGTACGTGAAATGTTTTTATCGTTTTTTGGCAACCCTGCCTCCTTTCAATCGAGAAAAAGAAAAGAAGAAGGCCTCCAAACAATTTTATGTGTTGATGGAGAACAAATCGAGTAAATGGAATTAAATTTTTCAAGGAATTGTATTTGGGAACGATAAATGTTTCTGTGAATGTTCCACAAGCGAACGACTGACAGAAGAAGTAATTTCCGGTTTGATAGCTATATTTTATTTGTTACAAGCTGACCCAGTGTGTTTTGCTACACTTTCCAAAATTTTTTAAAATTTGTGGTTCCTAGTTATTCAACTTTTCATTTTTTTTTGCACAAAATTTTAAATTTTGAATTTAAAAAATTATTGTGTTTCGTCGAAATAAAATTGCAAAATTTTTTATTTTAAAAACTTCATTTTTTTTTTAATCCGTGTTTCAATTTTTTTTATGCCTCTGGATCTCTTTGCTTCTTAAGTTAATAACTTATGCCAACATATTTTGTTTATATATGGATCTTCGCTGCCCCTTTTTAATATGGAGTAGGTCTCAAACTTTCATAGAACATTCTTTGAATCAAAATAACGTCAAGGGACATTTATTTCACCCATTTGTTCTAGAATTATTATACAGAATGTGAGAGTGACTCCCTTGCCCATTTCTATATCCCTAATGGAAGAAAGGGGGGTCTCATAACATCAGAAAAAAACACTTCTTGTATACAAATAAATACGATCCCATGTCATATATGGCTCCCTTCTCTATAATTTCTAGAGATACTCTAAAAATGGATGACACTCTCTCCACTTTGTATATAAGATAAGGGGGCCTCAAACCATCGGAAAAACATTGCCCGTACACAAATATGCTCCCAAATTTGGTTCCATTTTCTCGATAAGTTATCGAAATATTAAAAAAAATGTTTGAGTGACCCACTTCCCACTTTTTATCGTTCCTCTGAATGGAGGAAGGGGTGTTAAACCATCGGAAAACATTTCTTGTGTTCGAATACCTTCTCATGCCAAATTTGGTTTCGTTTGCTTTATTAGTTATGCTATAAAATTTGTATCGAAGCCCCTCTTCCAACCATTCTTCTACCAGGAAGGCGGGGATCAAGATCAAACATTCCGTGTATTTAAATACACTCCCATGCTAAATTATGTTCCATTTGCTCGATTGTATGTTTGTACCCAAGTCATATTTGGTTCCATTTGTTAGATAAGTTCTTGATTAATGCGAAACAATCGTATGTGAGCTCTCGTCTTCTCCAATTGTATTCCCAGTTGAAGCAGAAAGAAGTCTCAAAAAAGGAAATAACCATTTTACGTATCCAAATGCTTTCCCATGCCAAAGTTGTTTCCATTTGCTCGATTAGTTCTCGAGTTGTGCGAAAAAATATAAAGGACCCACCCCTTTTGTCCTTTCAATTACCCTACTGGAAGGAGCCAGTAGTACCAAATATTCACAGACACATTCCTTGTGCTCAAATTCCCTTCGGAGCCAAATTTCGTTCCATTTGCTTAGTAAGTCCCCGTGTGATGAAACGAATTGTTTGGGAGCACCCTCTACTCTTAAGATTTTTCGACTGTAAGAATAAAGGGTTCTCACGCCAAATTTGGTTCCATTTGCTTGATTAGTTTTCCAGTTAAACTGAAAATTGTAAAGGAACTCCCTCCCCACTATTTATTTCCTCACTGGAAAGAGGGAGGGGTACCAAATACTCATAGAACTATTTATCGTACCCTAACACCCTTCCAAGCCAAATTTGGTTTCGTTTGCTCGAATAGTTTTCAAGCCATGCAATGGTATGAAAGCCCCTCCCCCTTCTTCCCGCATCTCCTCTGGAAGGACGGAGGGATCTGAAATAATCATAGATCCATCTCTCGTATTCCATTACCCTCCCATGCCAAATTTGGTTCCATTAGCTTGATTAGTTATCCAGTTCTGTACAAAACTGTAAGGTAGGCCCCTCTCCCTTTTCTATATCCCCACTCGAAGGAGGGAGGGGTACCAAATATTTTTAGAAACATTCCTCGTACCCAAGTTCCCACCCTTGCCAAGTTTGGTTTGATTTGCTTGATCAGTTCTGGAGTTATGAAGACTTATTACTTTTAAATGAACGACCCCCTCCCTCTTTCCAGGAACAGGGAGGGGTCCCAAACTATTGTAGAAACTTTCCCCGCCTCCAATACCCTTATACACCAAGTTTCACGCAAATCGGTTCAGTAGTTTTCGAGTCTATAGGGAACAGACAGAGAGACAGAAATTCATTTTTATATATAGGGGAGAGTGGGGTATCATGGGCCACTTTTTTACTTTGTTTCATAACTTCTTTATTAGAAAAGATAAAATGAAAAAAATAAATGGAAAGGTTTTCTACATTTTTGAGGTGTCATTAGGCATTTTTTTTGTTATTTTTTAAATACAATAATTTCCCGAGTTTTGACTGTTTCAAAAAAAGTAATTTTTTTTATTTTGAAAAAACTGTGGGGAAACATGGACCACCGAATCCAAATTGACTAGATAACGTGCAAAGTTTATGAGTTGACCCAAAACTGAAATTTCATAATTCTTTTAGCTATTTTAAAGCAATTTCAGATGAGGAAACTAAAAAAAAGAGTTGTGTATGATCGAATAGATCCTAAAACCTCGCTTGCGAACATTTCGGAAAAACTCCATATATAGGATTTTAGGTCACCTCTCTCGCATTAGAAAAGATGGACAAAACATTTTTCATAATTCTTCATTTGGCATAAGAAAACTTTACATAAGTAATAACGTATTTTAAGTTCTGAACGTGTATAAAAACACCAACATATAGATGGCCCAAGATACCCCACAAAATGTGGCCCACGATTCCCCATAAGCAATGATTTGGAAATTAGTTGCGTTTGTGTGATCTATTTATGTTTCATCAAAAATTCCTTTTCCACATGATAGAACATGACAAAACCAAGATCATAAGCGTATGAGCATATTTTTATCATGTACTTGAGGTCTCGCACGGATGCAATTTTGCGGGTGCTTGTTTAATTATGTAAGTACATTTTTCTAGGCTTGTTTCAAAAAAGAAGCATATGATACGTCCATAAGTCAACAGCATATAGAAAAACATGCTTACGCAAAGCGACGACGATGACAGTTGGATTGGGATTTTTATCTCAACACACAGCTGAGATATTTGAAGTGGCCCACGTTACCCCACTCTCCCCTACATATAGATTTAGTTGTTGTTAAATCGCTTTGAAGAAGACAAATAAAACCTTTAGTAATATGGCTAAGTTATTTTGAGCTTGTGTGTTCATCAGTGTTCGGGTATCTTACAAATTCGTTTTATGTTCAAATAATTTTTCTCACTTACGTTTAGTGCCCTTCAACTGTAACTGTGCCTGTTCTCGCAAGCAGCAACGATCCGTAGTATTAATGACTGTAGGAATTTACATATTAGGTTAGGATTCAGTGTACGTTTTGGCACTCAAATTACCTGCTCAAATAACAATCACTTTCGAGTTTGTTCGTGCTGTTTCACTAAACCGTACTAATCGTAGTAGTCTGATCTAGATACAAGTAATTTTAAGTTAAATGTTCCACCATTTGTGCTTAAATAGTTTTAATTTTACCTTAACTCCTACTCTCACTAGCTCTTCGGTTAACTTTTTCTACACGGAATTTTCGTAACATGATGCTGTTTTGTTTTTGTTCGTTTGGGCCTTCCGCACGGACCAAGGTGATCCATAAAAACTAGTCTTACCTTTCGCTGTCAGTTTATAGCAAGTATCGATGATGAGTGGGAATTTTGTTGTTATTGGGGAGGTGCGTCACTTTGCACCGTCGTGACAATGATTTTTCAGCAACTATTCTCACTACCAGTGGGTGAGTAAAAAAAAGGGAGGAGGGTGCTTTCAAAATTTGTTCATAACTTGAATACTCTTCATGCAAATGGAACCAACTATGGCGAAGGAGGGCATGTGAATACGAGAAAATTTTTAATGGAGCTCTCATACTATGTTTATTGCATAGCTTGAGAACTATTGAATCAATGGTACAAAATTTGGCAAGGAAGGGTATTTGAGTGCGAAAAAGGTTTCTTTTGATATTTGGTACTACGCCTTCTTTCAGCTGGTAGATTGGAAAGGAGGAGGGACTTCTTTCAATTTTTAGCATATTTTGAGAACCAATCAGGCAAATTGAATCAAACGTGGCATTGGAGAACATATGGTACAAGTAATGGTTATATAGTTAAATGAGACCGCTCATCTATTCATTGGGTATATATTATAATAGGTGAATTTGTAGCAGCGTAATTCGTCTCACTGATCAGTCATTGCGTCGTAAAACGAGTGGCTTAAGCATATGCAATTTTCAAGCATTCCTCTTCATTCGTGTATTTGCTTGTGCAGTTTCAAAATCAATTTTCAATACAATTCAGATAAAAATTCTCACGAAGATAGCATTTCTGTTCTAAGTTCAATTAAGGTTTTTAATTCATTGTTAAAATCTTTTTGGGAATGGTTTTTTTCCTTATATTTTTTATATTTAAAAACTTTTATCTGTCTTCTAAAAAATAACGAAGACAACTGATGGACGCATTTGATGGCAGTAGTAAAAATGCCTAACTGCTATCGAAAATTACTCTTACCCCACCTCTGGGACAAAATTTCGAATGATGTATGGTGAAAGTACGACCATTCAAATCTCCACATTTCTGTATGAAGTCAAGTGGAAAATTATTTTATATCAATCTTTGCTTACAGTAGCAGTTTCTGTGTTCGCTTCTGATACAAATCGGGGGAAGGGGGGGGGGGGGGCGAATAACCAGCATGAACTCGTAGTTCTTCACTAATTGTCCATTTTTAGCAGATTTACGAAATCCAGTTCTCATCGTATTTGAGCAATTTTTCGCGCAAGCATTGACTTTATAGAAACTAAAATATGCGCTCATGTTTCCAGTGCATTTAAAAATGGTAGAAAAAAACCGGTTAAGATTTACTTGTGTGGACCCTGTATATTATTCGTACTTATGCCCCATTTGCAGTTCGTACTTTTGCCCCTTCAAGGTTTCTTGTAATTCACAGTTTATTGTGCAAAGCAGAGACACTTTAATGAAATTCTTTCTTCGGCATTCGATAGTGCTTGAAAAAAACTAAATAAACACATTAACACTTTGAATTCATTGAAAAACAGAATTATTATTGCTCAAACATGTTTGCCGTTATTTTAAATATTACATCATTTATGCAAAAAAGCTACTTTACCTCTTTTTTCGGAGTATTTTCAAGTTCCACGAAAAACTAAATATGTCTGGATAAAGGATTTCTAAATCATTATCAATCAAAGCCAGAGTTTTGAATTTTGCTGTTCTCAGTTTGTGATAATCTCAAAACGTACTTTTACCCGACTCGTACTTTTACCCCACCTTACTCTATACTTTGCCGTGGTTGAAAATACTGTAACGCAGAAATGGTAAAATTATTATGACAATGTCTTCGAAATAGCCATTCAATTTAATACCGACAAAATTTCAAGAACCTGAAATTAATTTGGTAAACGTATTAGAAGGTTTGAAATACAGAGCTTAACATTGTTGTAAATTTACTTTCGACATATCGATGAAAGTTTATATTCTTGGAGAAAGAATATCAGAATTAAAAAATGATAAAGATGGATAGAAAAGTGAGGAGAAAATTTTACAGGTGTTGAAAAGAGCGAAAGAGCATTTTAGCGAGGAAAACTTATTAACGTACACCATACTTTACCCCGCAACATTTCATTATTTAGGAGAAGTAGAACCGGGATAGGTGGCACTACCTTAACCTAGGTTAAGGCTCTACAATTCTGATATTCTTTCTCCAAGAATATAAAATTTCACCGGTATGCCGAAAATAAATTAACAAAAATCAATTAACGGTGGTTAACTTATCTTAAAAAAGAGCTTAGCATTCTGAACGTAGTTTTCCTCATCCCAAAAACGATAAATACTAAAAACAATAATAGTCTGACTCCTTTGGAAGCTGTTCTCATATAGAACGTTTTCAGAGTTCGGTTCCAATTATTTTTTGCTATCACTCGGTAAATTGAACTCAAATTCTTCAAACAAGAAAATTAACGCTGAGATCGCCTGGGCAAACGATGTCAAATCCATTGAAACTTGAAAATAACAGCCACTATAATAGCTGAACTCTGACCACTCAGCTTTGCGCGTGTCGATGATGACGCGAGGGAAGCGTTTTGTTCTAGAAGCGTCAGGTTCAAAATTAGCACAAAATTTTATTGACCACAATCGTAAACTGAAATACAAAAATCTCGGCTAACGATTAGGCGTTTGGCTCGGACCGACACATTCGGCACAACTTGTTAACCTTAAGCCACTGCTGCTGCTGCTCAGATCGGATCAACTGTTTTTGAATGAATCATATTATCCACCTGAGATTGGGGTTGCTAACCTGGAAGTGGTCATCATCATGCCGTTTTGTGTTGAACAACTTTGGCGGGATAGTGGAGGAGGGCAGAAGAAAAAAAATTAAAAACTGAAAGAATGACACGAATCGGACACATCCGTGATGAAATCGGTGGCATCCCGTCGAGTTAAGCCGCTTTTCTTCAACTTGATCTCTGATGGTCTCGTGAGTGGTCCGAATTGCCGGCTGTGGTGCTCTGTATATGTTTTTGAACTACATAAATGTTTGACTCTGATGGCGTCCATTTCTGGCGATCTTCTTCGGTGCAGGATTTGAAATTTATAGCCCTCACTCGCCGATCTCTCGAAGGGGACTTGAAGCGTGATGCTCTGCCGGATGGCTAACAAGTGTCCAAAAAGCTGAGCCACCAGCTCGTCAGCTACCAGCGTTACGTTCCCGGACCATATAAGTGCCAAGCCACTGGCCACGACTAACCGGTGCCATTCCATTGGTTCAATCACAATCCACACCTCCGCACATTCTTCTTCCTCTTTCATGGCGACGCGACTAATATTCGGATCTGACGGTCCAATTCAGCCACCCCGAAAATATTAAAGAGAGAAAAAACACAAGCCGCCATCAACGGCAGCAAGGTGGCTTTTAACGCTAATTTCGATCCGTAAAATATACGATAATGGTCATCTGGTTGCCAGACTCATCATCATCTTCATCTCGATCGCTCCTCGGCCAACAACAACGGCCAGCCATCAAAGCGTCTTTAAATCTTCCCCGTCCCTCTCCGAAGTAGGTTTCCAACTTCTTCAAGCCTAACCTAACCCCCAAAAAAAAACACAGAATTCCTAATCGAATGAAGGAAGGTGTCACGCGTGTCGTCGTGAGCCGTGATGTTATTGTTTTAATTCCGCCTCAAAATGGAACAACATCTCACGGAAATGATGATGGGTCATTTCGACGATCAGATGAGATGGGATGAGCTGAGGCCCAAGCTGAGGGGTCCTTTCCTAGCCATTCGAACCCCGAGCTGCTGCTGCGGGTCAAAAGAAATGAGCTCATCTTCATGCAGTTAGGCTTAGCTCCGAATTAATAATTTGGCACTCCGGAGAGTTTTGTTGGGTCGCATCAGCAGCCTCATGAGGATGTGCTTTAAGAGGCTTTCTAGTGAGGGCCACAGGTCTCGGTGACAGCTAGCGATCAGATGAGTCTCTAATCAATTTGAGACGGATTAATTTTTGGATCGATTTGAAGCGTTCAAGCAAATGAGAGTTGGATTTCCTTTCGGTTGATTTAGGTGTGAAGAATGTTGAAAAAATTTGAACCCATATTTTTAAAACGCTATAGAAAGTTCATTCATCTTGCAACTGTGAATAAATGTCTGTAAGTTCTTATTGTTAATATTTTTTTTAATTGGAGTTATTAAATTGAATGATGAAAAAATATCAAATAAAACTTCTTCTATCTATTCTGAAAAAACGGGCTGTAAAATTACACGCGAAAAGTTTAACTATGAAAAAGCTATGAACTTCAAAACCACAGTGACACCTTATCGAACCACACATTTAAAAGTCTATAGTCGTTTTAGTTGATAAGAGTGCAATAAGATTTAAGAGAAAAGTGATAGTCCGAAAGAATAGTTCTTGGAACTAGTAGCCATTTTTATAGAACAAAACTGATGCTCACCTTTTTTATATGAATTATATGATTAATAACCCACGTCCTACTAGTCAATGGGGATAAAGAAAGGATTGTAAGTAAGATACTCTTTAGGTTTAACTAGCAACCTCTGGCTCTCATACTCCAAAAATTTTTTGAAATTGTCAGAGCCAGACATAAGTTAGTATCACAAACTATGGAAATCATTTATACGTCTGCGAATCCATATTCAAGTATTCAAAGAAGGGGTTGTGTTAGTTGATTAAAGGTAGAGATCAGTATCCATTTTGATAAATGGTGCGAACATGAGTTTCCTACACCTCCTAAGCTCCTAGACATTTCCTAAGGAAACTCCTATTTCTATGAGGCATTTAATAAATTTTCAATAAAAATGGATCGAGTAAAATATTGAAGGCAAATCAAAAAGATCCAAATTTCTTCTTTGATAAACTAGCTCTTTTTCCTAAACGTGATCCCTGTTGAAGCAAAGAGTTTGCGAAAGGGCTTTAATGGTTGAAGACGGAAAGCAACTTCAAATGACACAATTTTTTCCAATTTGTTTTTCTATGAATATTTCCTTTTTGAAAACTCTTTCATTCTTTACTCTCCGTTGTCTCACATTTTAATTATAAAAAATGTTTGGTATAAGATTCCAAAATGTTTAAGATTTTCCATTGAATTTTTGTATCAGTTAAACAAATGTTCCAAATAAGTTAAGTTTATTTATAACATATTTATTCAGGAATATCAAAAACATGATAAAGAAAACCAGTTTCAGTGTAGAGCTGCTGTTTATAATCATGCACCATTTGATTTTAAACTTTAAACGAAAGTGTTTTTGAATGGATTCTTCCACAATAAATATATTTTTGAAAGTTAATTAATATGTATTTTACTAAGCATTTTTTTCTGCAATGGAAATTTTTGAAAACATCTCGAATTCTCTCACACCAGAAATTTCTATTTTCGCACTCACACGGTTTCCTAGTTAATCGTCTACATTAAAGCTTAGTTCTTTTAGAAATGGGACATTTACGAATGCCTGTATCTAAAAAACCATTCGTTTGAACGAAATACTTTCTATGAAGAAAAAGAAGGTAATGTTATGAACTTTTATGAAAAAATTTGAAAAAAAATATTTACCGTTTTTTGTTAAAGAAATTTCTACTTTATTCGTGGTATCTCCCATTGGCCGGCGCACACTTTTTTCAGTCATGGTATTGATCAGTTTCTCCAACTTATACTTCGTAAAATTTATATTTTAGGTAGCTTCACCCTCCTTCTTCAATTTCTGATACTTTTTGGTCCAATTCTTCTCTGGACACTGGAAACTGGAAGCATTTTAGTGGATACAGTTGTTTCGAAATGAACAAATTTGAATATTTTTGACCACATTTTTGAACGTTTTTTTTCGGTACCGGTTTTTCAGCTTAAGAGCTTTGGAACTATCAAAAAATGGTTGTTTGAGGTTGGATTTCAATGAGTCATCACTAGGCAACACTTTCAGCTTATCGGAGAAAATTGTTTTGGACGTTTCAGCGATCTACCCTTAGTTTTTCGTTTATTGAAAATTAAAAATGCTGGTATGAGACTCGACTTCCTTGATGAGCCTGAACCGTTGTTGCCGATCATGTGCTTCTCTCCAATGCTTGATTTGAACTTTGTGGACATTATTGACAGTGTTTGCATACTTATCCACCACAGAAACTCAGTAATTCTTTGAATAATCAACGGTTTTGTCAGCTATCAATTTGATAATGACGTATTTTCAAGGAAACTGTGCAAAATTATTTTTTTCTTTTTCTCTTGCATCGTACATATCTCAAAAACGCGTAAATATTAAATTTTGAAAAAAATAGGTCGAATAGTACTTTTTACAGGCAACAAAATGCTGTCAAAATTTTCAATATCCAATAACTAGTTAACGAGCTATTGGCAAATGAAAGTGTCCCATTTCTAAAAGAACTAAGCTTTAGTTAAGAAGTAGGAAACAATGACAAGATGAGACTATTATTTTTAAGCATTATATATTTCTTAAAATGTTTATGTAACCCTTTTGAACTCATTTTTCAAGGTAAAGAAAGATTAAAATAAAGAGTGACTGATTTCAAGATAACTTTTCTAAATTCTACAATAAGCTATAAACTAATTAAAAAAATGTTCTAGGAAACACTGAAAATGATAAAATTCTTCATGGTTTGAATTGAAAAATTTCCTTATTTTTAGAACTACAAATGTAATCCAAATTTAAAATTTTTAAGGTTTCATTTATTCCATTCACAAATAAGAAAAACCAAAATTTTCTAATGCTTTTTTGAATTAAAAAAAAAAGTTACAATATTTACAATTTTTCAAATTTGTATATTTGGAAAAATCTTCAGAAAAAAATCCAGATTGAATAAGAAATTTTTAGCACACTAATTGACACATTTTTAATTTCTGAAGTTTCAAATACTTCAAATTTCTGAATTTATGTTTAACGTACATATGTTTCATAATGTTTCAAAACAAATTTTCAGGTTCATTATTCTAGTTTTCAAAATTCCAAATTATTCTATAATTTATAAAAATTAAGAGTTTCATCTTTTAAATTCTTTACTATCAACATCTTTTATATTCAATTTTCAAAATATATTCAAGTATCTAACACTTTCAAATTTTTATGATTGCCCCAACCTGAAATGATCAAATGTTCCAGTTTTCAATTTTTCATTTATTTTAAACATTTCTTATCCAAATAAGAATTGGGAAAATTTTACTCCAGTAAATTTTTAAAATGATCATTTCAGTATATTACCAAATTTTTATTTTCCTGTCCTGATATTACAAATCTAATTTCTTTTTTATCTTTTCTTTTGAACCGCACACTGGTAGGTTCGTTTTGAATTAACGTAGCTTGAAAATTGCAAATGAAAATATTAATAGAAATAATACATTGCATTGCTCAACCGGGGGTTGAGGCGGCAAAAAGTCAAAAACTGAACTCGCGTTTTTATTGTTACTATTTAAAAACTTTATATTTAACTAAGATATTCCCAGTTTTTCAACTCATTACCTTGAATACCGAACGCACCACAGACATCAGACTTTGGAAAATTGAAAAATTTATATGATGAAGAAAAAAATTTAAATCACATATATTTCTATGGAAAACATTTTTTTCTTAAATTTAAAGTACACCATATGAAAGTTTATATAAAAAGCTATAATTTGAACCATTCAAAATTTTTACACACTAAATTGATCTATGATAAAAATGAGTAAATAATTATTTTTTTCAAAAGTCCAAAACTTTAATGCCTTGCCAAAAAAAATCCTCGCATTTCCCCATACTCTTTTTACTATCAAGATCTAGTTTAAAGTCCTAAAAATACAATGAAAGAGATTCCAGGCACCTTAAAGCACCGTTTTTTAAGTTATTGTCAAATAAAACTGAACATATCTTGAAAATGGGTAATTTTTACCCATTAATGAGTATAAATTCAACAAAGTTTATGTTGGTTTGTCAAAAAAATTGTTTCTCATGATTGATGAATTATTTCACACATTTTTCTCTTGAGTTTCATGAAATGTCTTGATGATATTCATCATTTAATGATCAATTAGTCCAAAACCCGGTTTTCAAAAGAAATGAAAAGTAGGGTAATAAATAACACCAAGCTCCCTACTTTAAAAGTTGTTTATACAAAATTGAATTTATTTGAAGTTAGTTAAAATAGTAATTTTCATACAAAATTTTCGAAAAATTACAAAATAGTCCAAAACACCTCATCATACTTTTTGCCGCCTCATTGTATGAAACGACCCCAAAGTGCGCTAGTTGCTTATTTGAAATCTCTCAATTTCACTATTTTCCCGAATAAAATCGTTATTTAAATAAATCACGAAACAAGACCATCTATCAACGAATTGCAATTACAACACATGAAAAGCCAACAGTTATTGATGATGAGTTGAACAAATTAAGAAAATATTGACCATTTGTTATATAAAATGGATACAATTATCTCATTTTTTGTCCATAGTCATGAATGTATAAGCAATGCGTTTTCAAACTTTAGAATATGTTTCACTGTATCAGCTTTTCCACACATCTTCACCTGATACAATCTATGCTCGTAGGGGAAAACTGTACAAGACGCACCAGCGGGGTAAGATGCCCCATGCCATAATTTTTCAAAAATCCAGTTGCCTACGGCTTCGATTGATATTTTCTTCATTTTTTTTATTGTAACAAACAAGCTTTTTCATCATTCCATACATGAAAAGTTAAAAAAAAACTTCTTTAGTTCTTAGAAACAGGAGAATTAATGGAATCAGCGTGGAACTTGTTATTTTTCATAAGTAACAAATAAGGTTTTATGGTGAACCAGCCTGCGCAATCTGATGAAACTACAGCTTATCGCTTTTCCACTCGTTCGTCCTTTTGAAACACTATGAATATTTTTGCCCAGAAATCCACGTGTTTTTCGCTCAAATTTTGAATGCTGTAATCTTTGAGAAAGCCCGAATATCAAAACAAAATGAAATTCTTTTTATTTGCTGACTCCCAAGTAACGATAACAATGCATAATTATAACAAATTTCGTCCTTGTCCAAGTTGTAATATTCGTTTCGAAAAAACAATCGGCCGCCATGTTTGCTGCGATATCAGTCAAAAAATTGAATATCGTTGCCTAATTGAAGGCGTTTTATTTATAAGGATATAAAAAGGTGTATTTTGAAAAGTTAAATTTTCGATGAGTTTAGCAATGATTGTTAGCCAAAGAAAAGCTAGTGTACAAAATACGATGAACATGTAATTAAACATTTGATGTTTCAATTATTACATTCCGTATAATCATTGTTTCATTTCTTACCACCCTTTCTGTTTGGTGCGTCTGTCCACTAATTTTGGCGTTTTACCCCACGGTTTATTTATTGGCTGTTTTAGATTTTTCCAAAAAAAAATATAGTCAAAATCATGTTTTTATCATATTCTTTCATTTCGATAATACGTAAATCTGATCCCTGAATCGTTGTCAACGTTCAATTTGGTTCTTAAATGGTTGGTATCACTGAAAATAGTAATTATGCTTAACTGGTGCGTCTTGTACAGTTTTCCCCTACCTTGCAACAAGGTCTGCACTATCCACCACCAGAAATGTTTTTTTACTCCTTCCCGTGGGCCGTGGCTAAATATCTCAAGTATAAAACGATGCAACATGTCACCTTTGTTTTTTAACATCTCTGACTCTGAATGAATTTAGATATTCTCAACAATTAACATTTGAAATACAAACATTAGAGTACAGTACACAATTCCAAATACACAACTCATAACACAAACTGTGATTTATATAGCCATTTGGCCATGCGCTTTAGTTTTTCAAGACAAGCAAACTTCTCAACTCACTATTATCCTACTGTTTAGTTATCCAAATTTTCTTTCGGATATCCTCAGATCACTCGAAAGAATGAGATGGAGCTTCCATGATTGATTGCTCCTTTTTCGAGGTTCACCTTTTTCTGTTACCCTAAGCTACTTTATGAATGAAATTTTATTTTTATTTTTATTTTCTGGGATTTTCATCCTGTTGGATGATTCATCCCTAGTAGGGGAAAGGTTTCCTAAATGGGCCTATCGGGTTAAATAGCCCTACGGCTGTTTGATGAAATGGCTGACCAGACAGCTTATCTGACCAATGCATTTTGAGGGTGATACGCTTAGAACATAAGGCAAGAAAGAATCTTATGAATTTACAAACTCAAAAAAAATTAAAAAATCATACAAGGTTTTGATACATTCTGATGTAATATTTCAACTTTTTAAAATAATACGCAAGAAAGCTTAAAACAAAAACTAGTATGGTTTTTGTTTCTTACTCGAATGAACTTTAGAATTTAAACATATTTAAACTTTTCTGGAGGTTTAATAATGATTATATAGTGAAATAAGAGAGTGTTTTTGTATGCCCCCATCATGTTTGTAAAATGTCTCCATCCTAAAATAACAGGTTAAATAGAATAAATAATAGTTTTGTTTTCATTGAACCTACAAATCTAAGCTCTGAATAACATCTTAAGAGAAAATTGAAGATCTAAAAACAGATTTGATAAAGTTTTTCTCATGGATGAACTGCCTTCTTAGTATGGCAACCCTAAATTTTGTTTTATTCCATAAAATTATAATTATTTTACATAGTATTCCGTCTCACGACATAACTTGACGAACATAATTCCTAAAATTCACTCGGTTCATAGCAACCGTTCTCCAATTTCTCGGCCACCCTACGTTCGCCAGATCACGCTCCACTTGGTCTAACCACCTCGCTCGTTGCGCCCCCGCTCGTCTTGTTCCTACCGGATTCGTAGCGAACACCTGTTTTGCAGGACAGTCGTCCGGCATTCTCGCAACATGTCCCGCCCAGCGTATCCGGCCAGCTTTCACCACCTTCAGGATACTGGGTTCGCCGTAGAGTCGCGCGAGCTCGTGGTTCATCCTTCGCCTCCACACTCCGTTCTCCTGTACGCCACCAAAGATGGTTCTTAACACTCGTCGCTTGAATACTCTGAGTGTACGCAGGTCCTCCTCGAGCAATATCCATGTCTCGTGCCCGTAGAGAACAACCGGTCTAATAAGCGTCATATACAGGTTACACTTCGTGCAAGGGCTAAGTCTTCTCGACCGCAGTTGCTTGTGGAGTCCATAGTAGGCACGACTTCCGCTGATAATTCACCTCCGGATCTCACGGCTGGTGTCATTGTCTGCAGTCACCAGTGAGCCGAGATAGACAAAGTCTTCGACTATCTCCAGCTCGTCGCCGTCGATCGTGACCTTGTTATTACTGGACAAGCGAGTTCGGTCGGTCTCGGATCCGCAGGCCAGCAAATACTTCGTTTTGGACGTATGAATCATCAACCCAATCCTTCCTGCTTCGCGTTTCAGTTTGCGGTAGATCTCCTCCACCGCCGCAGTTGATCTGCCGACTATATCAATGTCATCGGCAAAGCAGATAAGTTGACTGGATCTGTTGAAAATCGTGCCCCGCATTTCGCCCACCGCTCGTCGAATAACACCTTCTAGCGCCACGTTGAACATCATGCAGGATAGACCATCACCTTGTCGAAGCCCCCTGCGCGATTCGAATGAACTCGACAATTTACCCGAGATCCGCACACAGCACTGCGTTCCATCCATCATCGCCTTGATCAGTCTGATCAGCTTCCCGGAAAAGCCATTCTCGTCCATGATTTTCCATAGCTCGTTACGGTCGATCGTGTCGTATGCGGCTTTAAAGTCGATGAATAGATGGTGCGTAGGGACTTGGTGTTCCCGGCATTTTTGGAGGAGTTGCCGTAATGTGAATATCTGGTCCGTCGTTGACCGTCCTTCCATGAAGCCGGCCTGATGACTTCCCACGAATCTGTTTGCTTGTGGCGTTAGGCGGCGGAGTAGGATTCGGGACAGCACTTTGTAGGCGGCATTGAGGACAGTGATCGCTCGGTAGTTCTCACAGTCCAATTTGTCGCCCTTCTTGTAGATGGGGCATATTACCCCCTCCTTTCACTCCTCCAGTAGCTGTTCTATGTCCCAGATCCGGATTATCAACCGATGTAGGCAATCGGCCAACCTGTCCGGGCCCATTTTGATGAGTTCAGCTGCGATGCCATCCTTCCCAGCCGACTTGTTTCTATTCAGCTGGTGAATGGCTTCCTTAACTTCACTCATCGTTGGGAGTGGCTCGTCTTCGTCGTTGGCTACGCCGGTGATGTACCTTCCCCCACCGTCTTGATCTCCTGCATGTGCGCCGTTCAGGTGTTCATCGAAGTGCTGCTTCCACCTTTTGATCACCTCACGATTGTCCGTCAGGATACCCCCGTCCTTATCCCGGCACATTTCGGCTTGCGGCACGAAGCTTTTGCGGGATGCGTTGAGTTTCTGATAGAACTTTCGTGTTTCTTGGGAACGATGCAGCTGCTCCAGCTCCTCCTCCTCCAGGCGGCGCTTTTTCTCCTGGAAAAGTCGGACTCGCTGCCTGTTCCGCTGTCGGTGATTTTCCACATTTCGACGGGCGCCTCTCTGCACTACTGCCGCCCACGCGGCATTCCCTTCGTCCATCACCCTCCTACACTCCTCGTCGAACCAGTCGTTCCGTTGAGATCGCTCCACATTACCGATGACGTTCTCCGCAGCACTGTTGATGGCTGTTTTGATGGTATCCCAACAGTCCTCGAGAGGGGCTTCGTCAAGCTCGCCCTCTGCCGGCAGCGCTGCTTCGACTGATTGCGCGTAGTCTGCCGCGACCTCAGGTTGCTTCAGTCGCGTGATATTTAACCGAGGCGGGCGCCTGTTTCGCGTGTTGTTCACTACGGAAAATTTTGGCGATGTTGGCGATGTTGGCGCCCCGACAGGACGTCGATGATGTCCGAGAAGTGCCGGCTGTCAATCAAAACGTGGTCGATCTGTGATTGCGTTTGGTACGGTGATCTCCAGGTGTACTTGTGTGGGAGGCGGTGCTGAAAAAAGGTACTACGTACGGCCATTTGTTTGGAGGCGGCGAAATCAATAAGTTTGAGGCCGTTTTCGTTGGTCAGCTGGTGCGCACTGAACCTTCCAATTGTCGGTTTGAATTCCTCCTCCTGGCCGACCTGATCCGAAATATGTTGTTCGTTGTTCGTTGCTTATGTTTTTTGTAGTCATAGGCTCGCAAGGCCCGCAGCTAACCCCACTATCTCACAGGAGGACCGTCGTGATGTTGCTGTTTTGGGTCCCGAACACCACCAGGACGCTGTTGCACTCCGCACGCCGCCCCTGACATGGAGAACAGACGCATAAAATTATAATTTACATAGATTTTTATAAAACTTCAGCTTTGTCGCACGGAAATTATTACTTTCAAGCAGTTTCAATGAAATTAAAAGGAAATATTGCCCAAAAAACAGAAATTTTGTTCAAAACATAAATAGGCGCATTTAGCCCGTACGGTTTGAACAACACTTATAATAAAATCATTTTCTTGGAAACAGAAGAATATTTTATCATAAAAATTACTCCAATGTATAGAAATCAGATGCTTGCACACGTGTATATAGTTTTTGTACACATATTCGATGTGATATTTGATTAAATCAGTGTTCTGCTTAATAGGCGCATATAGCCCGCTCCTCCCCTACGAATGAAATTTCTTTCGTAGAATGAAATTTCTACGAATTTTCTTAGAGGTAAAGGATGATTTTTTTAACACCAAAATTTTAAGCCTGAGAAAAACTTTATATGTAGCTCGAATTCACTACTCTCTTGACGGCACTTTAGAAGACTTCACCGTGGAAACTAATTTTACTCAAACCGTACGAAAAAACACTTTGGGGATTTTTATCGGAACGTAACAAATCGCGTGTCAGAATCTTTCGATGCCATTGCACTTCATATCACCCAATTTCCACAATTCTTTTTTTTCATTCAAATCACACGGAGAAGGAAGGCGCCAAATACAGTCAAGGCGTACTGATACTCACCCACATATACGTAAGAAGTTTTGGCGCCCATTGTAATATAATTGTTTTGTTCACATGGCATCTGGATACTTGGATGTTTAGTTTCATAAAGGTTTACACTAAAATTTCGACAAATCTCCAAATAATTGACTTTTTTCTGTAGCAGTAGGTATATGAATCCAATAGATTTGATTAAAATTCATTATCTATTTGGAAAAAGCTTACTTTAATTGAATTGGCGTTAAAAAACTATTAAATGAAAATAAATTATCTCGATTCCACTTTAATGTCTTGACGCTAGGATGACAAAACCACACCATGCCAGAGTTCACAACCGGCTTCATTTCCATATTAGGTCTTGAACGAACAATTATAATGAAATTATAATAACAATAAATCGATAGGTTAACTGATAAAAATAATTGGACCCAACGCTTATAAGGGTAATGAGCGCAAAGTGGCGCAGCAAATCGTGATTTGATATAATTAAACTTTCGAGCTGGTCTCGAGCGACTCTGAGTCGAACGTTAAAGTTTGGCCCCTAGTTTGGTGGTGGTCTGAGCCATTTCACCGAATCTATTTTACATTACAGTTGGTTTCGTTGGGAATAATCTAGTTTCTTTTTCTTTAAAGATTGTTTAAGTCAACAAAAACTCTTATAATTATTAAAATATCATTCTGAAGACAGTATTTGAATACTCTTTCGGGTTATTATTTAACAACACAGAACATCATGACGGTTTGTTAAAAAAATCATTTACTTCAACAGGGGTTTATTTTGCAATACTTTTGGCTTCCAACAATGATGAATTAGGCAAAACGGAAACCTTGCCTTGTTCGAGCGTTTGAACTCACTCATTTGCAGCATCACAAAAACGACAAATGCAGAGGATGCTCTACTTCCGTTCCGCGTTTCGTTGTTTGGTAACAAGTTTGGCACGCCATCATGAGGCCAATTGCTGACAACCAGACGAACGATTGTTCGATAAACGAGGAACAACAACAACATCGAGTGGCTACCTGTAGATACGTAGGCTTCCAACCGTTTTTTTCCATAACCTGGAACTTTCGCTTCTGCTGTCTAATAATGCAAAAGTCAGGCAGCCTCATGAGTCGATCGATTTTTCGGATAAAACTGACGAATTGGCGCGGGTTTTGCGAAAGTTTCCCATCTGCTTTTGCCACTGTTGCCGTTTTCTCAACTTGTTTCTCGTGATGTGAGCATTTTTCTTCCTTTCCTTCGTTTGGAAGGGCTTTTGCACGGGGGCGGTTTCCGATGAATGAATGCAACACCATCGTGAATGAATTGAACTGGCGGAAATCAATCAACGATTTAAAGCAGAGGTGCGGAAAATTAAGCCAGTCATCGCGAAGGAGTTGTGGCGGTGATTTTTAACCACTTTCTGTGTTGCTTCGCCAAAAAGCAAAAACGAAGAACGACAAACAGACAGACGAAAGGTGATATTGTCCAATTTCCACCGTAGCACCTTCACATTCAATCAATGGCCCTGTTGTTGCAGTCCAATTGGAGACGATGTTTTCCGGTGACGGGGAAAAGTCCCGAGTAGAGATGCATTTGATAGATACACGTGGCACTTTTTGGGAGGTTTCAAGGGATTTTGTGGTTCATCTCAGCGATACCCCTGCAAATTGGAACGGATTTAAAAGTACTTACTCAACGCTGCTTAGCTTATTGGATTGCGGAGGCTCAAATGTATGCAAATTACACTGGCTATAATCAGTCAACTGTTGAAAGATGAAGAATAGTTCCTAAGTCCACCAGTGGGATACATTCAGAACTTTTACTCTTCTGAGCCGATGTCCGCGAGTTCGAGCCCAAGAGCAAACATCGAACACAGTTGTACCGGATAAGTTCTTCAATAACGATCCGCCAACTGCAACGTTGATAAAGTCGCGAATGCCATAAAGATGGTAAAACGACTATAATCGAAACAAAAAAAAAAAAAAAGGAACTTTTACTGACTTTGACACCACATGGAAATGCGTTGAGAAACAAGTATTAAATTTACATGGATATTTAAAACCATCGTCAGTTCAAAATTTTTAAATCATATTACTTAAAAGAGAGGGTATTTTTTCGGAATGAATGATTCACATAAATAATTAAAATCACGCGAAAAACGAAAAAAAAGGTATTTTAAAAATGATAACGAAGATTACACATTGATTAACTCAAAGTTAAAATGATATTAAGCTCTAACGAATAAAAGCTACACAGAAGAAATCTGAGCTTTACATTTCATGTAAAATTTGGACAAATGTGTTGTATTTTATAACGCAGCCTAGGAAAAAATCATGTGATTTTTAATTCGGGTCAATTTGTTGAAATTGTACATGAATTTAGCATGAAACGATGTTTGGAATAAAAAACGTTGCAGTTGAAAGTGAAATCCTTTTGAAACTGTTCACCAATAAACAAATTATGTTTAATTGCTATTTTGTAAAAAAAAAATGCTCCGAAATAGGACATCAATCGATAGAATTAAATAAAATTTATTGGAGAGACGGAGAAGTGATATTTTGATCAAACCTGCAGTTCACCTCTTGTCCCTAGTTCTAGTTTTAATTTAAAAACAACTCTAACCGATTAGGTTAATATGAAATCCAACAATTGAAAAAAAGAAATAGTCTTTGTTTGAATGAAATATTGCAGAAAAAGAATATTTTCAATTTCAGCACAGTTAAGCGTTATTTTATATTTATTCTTAGAATTAAGTACAAATTTGTTGAAAGAAATCAGGTTTCAAAGATTTTTATATGAGTGATTCGTTTTGAATGGATCACTGGAAGAAGCTAATTTTCCGAAATGAGTCGCCACTAGCGCACAGAGTTGTCAAACCTCATGTCAAAGAAAACTGTTGTAATATTGAAATAATGAACGCAAATTTGTTTCGGAATACTGATATCGTAATCATATTTATTTACGTCAAGTGATGTTAAAAGGTCAGGTTACAATAGTGATTGATATTGTTATCTGTCATTAATATTGATAATTGGATTATCTATCCACCATATTGGCAACACTTCTCTATTGGTTTCCGTAGTGTTCAACTGGCAACAATTCCAGTGAACACTACGAATTCACTCTTCATCGATTCTTGAAACAATAGCGAATTGACGTTCTCACTTGAGACTCTCCGTTGTTGTTTATATTCGCAACGCGGCTCGTCAGTACCGTATAATCGCCCCGGTATAAACAGTAGGTCGTCGTCGGTTCGTCGCGAGTGAGTTTCAACACCTTCCCCCAATTTGCACGTTCAATAACTCAAACAGCTTTCGATGCTGTGCCTTGGGAAGCCCCTTGGTGAATGCATCGGAAGGTTGGTCCTCCGAACGGATGTGTTTAATGTGGATCTTCCGAAGCTTAACCAGCTCTCGAATGAACATGTATTTCAGGTCCAAATGTTTCATCCGTTGATGACTCCTAGGTTTCTCTGTGAATTGAATACAAGGGATGTTGTCTTCCATAATTAGAAAAGGATCGATTTTATCCACACCTAGCTCGCCAAGGAGGTTTGTTAACCACATTCCTTCCTTGGTTGCCATACAGAGTGAAACAAGTTCAGCTTCTGTAGATGACAGACTGACCGTCTGTTGCCGTTTCGTTGACCACGAAACCAGATTACCAAATACCTTGAAGGCATGACCAGAAATAGACTTTCTGTCATCGACATCGTTTGCGAAGTCACCATCGGCATATTCCATTAAAGCAGGGTTCTCTACCCCCTTGGTGTAGACCAGCTTTGTCTCCGTCGTACCACGCAGATATCGTAGAATCCGCTTTAGTCCCGCCCAATGCGCATCGGAAGGCGTCGCTTGAAACTTGCTGAGTACGCTGACCGCGGCACAAATGTCCGGCCTCGTTGAAAGAGCCAGATACTGCAAACAACCTAGCAGTTCCTTGAATGGATGATTGGTTGTTTCACCATCCTTCGTCTTCGTCCACTGCACATTCGGATCCATTGGTGTACCTATGGGATTACTGTCAAACATGCCAAAACGTTTAAGTATTCTCTCTGTGTAACCCACCTGATAAATTTCAATTACAGACCCCGTTCGATTTTGGCAACACGCTCGTACATTTTGTGTTGCCAAAATCGAATGTTGCCAAAATCGAACGGTTTTTTTTCTCAAGTTTTTATCAGTTATTTTTACAAAATAACTAATATTATTATCAAAAACGACATTTTTAGTCAATTTCCGACTATTTCTAGTCATTTTTGATTTTTTTTTTCATCATGTTTTTTATGCATTTTGCACTTTTCTTGTTTTGTTTATAATGTTTGTTTTAATTTGTCATATTTGCTGTTTTTGTCGTTCTTCATCATTTTTTAGTTGTTTTTAGTCATTTCCAGTCTTTTGTTTGAATTTGTTTTTATACTTTTTGAATTTTTTATCTGTTGGTCATTTTTTAGTACTTAATAATTTTTTTAAAAAACTTTTGTTTTTATTGTTGCATTTTATCACCATTTTAGAACACAAAAACGTATTAGTGGTATTTGTCTGAATTAAATTGGTCCTGTTATAACGAAAACTAAAAGGTAATGTTGTTTCTAAAAACCGTTCGATTTTGGCACATGTGCCAAAATCGGATGTTGCCAAAATCGAATGTTGCCAAAATCGAATGTTGCCAAAAACGAACGGGGTCTGTATTTGTTTTTGATAATCTCTTGAAAAATCCATTCCCAAGAAATGTTTAACTTCTTTTAGATCTTTCATTTGCAATAACCTTCCAAGTTCGGTCTTAATCCAGACCAGGTTAGCCACCTTTTTGCCAACGATAAGAATATCGTCAACATAGAGAACTAGGGTTAGCTCTCTAGCCCGAGATTGATAGACGCAACAGTCACTTTTCAGCGGAATGAAAGCAAGTTTCTTTACAACTTCGTCGAATCGTTGGTTCCACGATCTGCTAGCTTGTTTTAAGCCATACAAGCTTTTCTGCAGTCTGACGAGTTGTGTGTTGCCCATTTCGTCGTTCGGAAGTCTCATATATATATCTCTTCCTCCAATTGACCATTGAGGAAGGCTGTTTTTACGTCCATCTGGTGAATGGTTGAACCAGACTGGTTAGCTAAGGACAAAATTGTACGAACGCTCTCCATTTTGACAACGGGAGCAAACGTTTCATCGTAGCCAGGTCGCTGTGAGCAACCTTTCGCTACTAATCTTGCTTTGTATCTTCCGTCTTCTTTAATCAAAAATACCCATTTCGATGAGATCGATTTTCGTTCTTTGGGTAAGCTCTCGACCTTCTTCCAGGTCATATTTTCGTTCAGGGCTTTTAATTCTTCGCTGATGGCAATTTTCCACTTTGGCCAGTCATTCCTCGTCTTCAACTGGTCAACAGTTTGTGGCCATTCTATCGCGCGTGCTACGTCTGATCGGCGAACTACTAGCGGGAACCGGTTGTTACCCAACCTCCCCTTTGCCGTCAGTGTGACTGTCAAGATCTTGTGCGCTATCATAATCAGATTCATCAACGTTACCCACGTGATGTTCTTGAATTGATTCTTCATCGTCAACCACGATGACTTCGGGTTCGTCTTCAACATTCTCATTGCCCACGAGATGCTCATCTTCGTTACCCACGAAGTTCTCAGACGCTTCTGAACTTTTTGCTGGAGGTTCGGATTCTAAAACTGGCGTATTTTGGCTTGCTGGTTGAGAAATTGTAGAATGAAGAAGATCATTTCGACGATCTAGTAATCCTTGTTCATCAAAGACTACGCTACGGTGTATCTCTACTGTACGTGATGACTTGTGGTATAACCTGTAGCCGTTGTTTGCGTAACCCACAAAGATAAGTTTCTTTGTCTTTGAATCCAATTTTTGCCTCTTCTCTTTAGGTACTGGAGCATACGCATTACAGCCAAAAATGCGTAGATTGCTCAAGTCAGGCTTCTTGCCATACCACATTTCGAACGGCGTCTTGTTATCCACAAGAGCTCGTGTGGGCGATCGGTTTGTGAGATAAGCTGCGCAGAACACAGCTTCTCCCCATAATGATTTCGGAAGATCGCATTCGTAGAGCATTGCTCGTACTTTTTCCATCAACGTTCTGTTGATTCTTTCGCTCACGCCATTCTGTTGAGGAGTATATGGTACCGTTAGAACTAATTGGACGCCTTTTGCCTTGCAAAATTCTTGAAAATCTCGTCCAACGTACTCACGGCCGTTATTGCATCCAAGTTTAGCCAACTTTTGATTAAAATGCGCTGTTGCCATTGCTTCGAACTCTTTAAACTTCTCAAAAACCTCGCTCTTGCGTTTCATTAGGTAGATAATGGTAAAATGTGAATAGTCATCCGTGAATGTCACGAAATATCGATGACCATCAAACGTTGTTTCTTCCATATATCCGCAAACGTCAGAGTGCACTAATTCAAGTGGCCTACTCGACCTCGGTATCTGCTGACTCTTGAACATTTTGCTTGACTGTTTTCCAGCTTTCGCAAACTTCGTTTTTGTTGGAAGTCTCGATACAAAAATCTACTCCTTCTACCATTTTCTTTGTTATCAGTGTGGTTACGCCAGTATTGCTTAGAGGACCAAGTCTTCTATGCCAGGTATCAAAACCTAACCGGTTCTTTCCAAGCAAAGCCTTGGAGTATTTAAGATCCGAAACCAATTCCAGGGAATACAAACCATCAATTATTGTCCCTTGAGGAATGACCTCCCCCAAGTCTGTAATTGTGACCTTACCATCAGAAAAAGTAACCCTTTTATCCTTAGTGGTAGCCTTTCTAACCGAAAGGAGATTTGTCTCTAGTTCAGGAATAATAAGAACATTATACAATTTAATCTTATTTATTTTACCGTTAACCATGGTCTTAAGCGATACAGTGCCCTTTTTATACGCCTTCATTGACTCACCAGTTTTGGCTGTTGAAAGCTCGATCGGTGTGGCCAGCTTCGAGGTATTCTCCACCAATCTTTCGTTACACATTATGTGATGAGTCGCTCCGGAATTCACCACGAAGCGAATTTTCGTAGTGGCCTTGGTGGCAACCTTCGCCTGACCGATGGCCTTCTTCTAGGTTCCGCTAACCTGCGGAGAAGCCAACTTTAGTATTCCGCCAGCCTGCGGAGGTGCGACCTTCGAAGTTGTGCTCGCCTTCTGAATTCCGTTCGAATGCGGGGCTGCCACGCCTGCAACTGTTACTCCCAGCTGCTTGCGACCTGCATCAGATGCCTCGCCAGGAATGGCGACAACGCGCCGCTCCGATCTTGCCGCTGATCCGCGTTCGGCAGCTGCACTAATGGAACCAATAGTGCTAACCGCCCGAACGCACGCCTCTTCTGCCAGCTTGCGCTTCACGCGGGCCAATATTGCGTGAGCGCTCAATTTGTCAAGCCTGGAACCGTTTTTCTTGGCTGCCTTCAGTTTAGGACAGTGCGACTTGAAGTGACCCTTCTCGTCGTACCCGAAGCACCGACTGTCACCTTTCTTCGACGCGGTTCGCAATGCGTGGTTAGCTACCGCTGGCTCACCTCGTGGTTGAATAGATGAAGTGCTGGTGTTTTGGAGGAGCTCCGAATCAAGGAACAATCGCTTGATGTCGACGATTGACCTTGAGCTCAACTCCTCTGGCGGCAGAACAGCCAGCGCACCCTGGATGTGACTGTAGCCTGGCGGGATAGCCAGCAGCAACGAGTGGACCTTCTCGCCTCTGCTCAGGTTCGCTCCCATCCGATCCATCTCCCGTATGATGAGGTCGTACTCATAAAAAGAGACGACAATGAAGACTGAAACTGGTATGGAAAATTCATTGAAAAACTCAGTTAGGCGGAGAGAAACTACCGGTTTTTTTAATATTGATTTTTTTTTTCTAAGTTGGTTTTCTGGAAAAGAGTGAGGAATGTTTAAACTAAGGCTTATTTGTTCAATGATTTTTAATGACTTTAAATTAATTTAAGTAAGCATGAATCTATCCATAAATTGCATGTTTAACGAAAATGGGAGATGATTTTCTATATTCAACCTATTCTGTACTGCAAATATTTTATCAAAGAGTGATAATTACCAATATTAGTGCAATTTTGAACAAAGCTGAGAAAACTTGTTCAAGCCGCCACACACAGGGGAAAACGATGTTAAATGAGCTTTTGAAAAAATGGTTCAATCACCTAGCAGTGAGATAGAAAATTTATTTTTTGTAATTTTCATTTTAGAGCAATTATGTATTTGGCAAGTTTTTAGATTGTAAAAAATGTAGCAATTTTGTCCCAGACGTCAACTCCGTAGAAGCTAATCCAAAAAAAATTAGAAGGGTTCATAATAAAAAAATATTTTGTATATCAAATATTTTATTATTTTGAACCCTTCTAACTTTTTTGGGTTAGTTTCTACGAAGTTGACGTCTTCGACTAAATTGCTACATTTTTTACAATCTAAAAACTTGCCAAATTCATAAAAAAGGTAAAATGTCTCGAAGACACTATGGATCTAAAACGTTCCGTTTTGGTGTAAATAATTTTGATCACCTTTTTACATCGTTTTCCCCCGTGTGGCGCCAGTTAAAAGCTATGACGTTCATTTTAATGTGAAAAAATGTGAAAAAGTTTCTCTAAATTAATTGTAAACAATACATAACGTTTGATTCACTGAGAAATCCTTAAATATGTTCTCTATTGAATTGTTAGGAGAAAATAATATTTCATATATTTTGGAGTAAGCATTTATTCGGACAAGTCCGCATTTTTAAAGTAAAGTGGACGAGTAAAGCAAACTACGTTCTAGTCTGTTTCCGAAATATATGTTGTAAAATCAAGTCCATTTTCTGCTGGATTTGTTGATTTACGGTTTCGGAAGAGACAACACAAATTGGGTTCGTGGTAACACAACAGTGTTGCCAGATATTCTGGATAAGAATATCAAAGTACTCATTGAGAAATGAGTACTTTCCCGGTTAGGGAATATAAGACGTGGAAGTGACAATTAGCTATCGCTAATTAATATAGTTGTAATCTAATGACCGCATAGACGAAACATGAATAAAGATAACTCTATTCCACCACTGAAACCTGCGTTTTCAACAGGATTTAATAACATAATTGAAATAAAGTTGGTAAATTTTTCCGCTATTAACTATAAGGTAAATCGTTTGTTTTGAGAGTGTGTTAAACGATTTGAACGCTGCTGACGTGTTTCGTTTGAAAATAAAATGAGGTGTTTTTCTTCACTGCCTTTTCGATTTTTTTAAATAATCACTGGTTTCTGTTTTGATTCATTGATTGAAAAGTACGGTTTTTAAGCCACTTTTAATTAATTTTTTGACGATCCAAAAAGGTTCCAAAACTTTACATTAAAAATTTAAAAAGCTTAAATAATTAACAACAATTGTTTTTAGAAACTTGATTGGTATTATCTGATAATTTTTATCGAAAGTTTCAAGATTAAAGCGTGGTTGAATGACGAAAACATTGACGCAAGTTTTCGACCTTCAATCGCATCCCAATGTCCCAATAACATTGATGATCTATCTCATTTGATTATAAAAACAAAAGCAAAACTCCGTGATCATTTGTATATTTTAATGAACAGGCCTTTGTTTTGATTTGTGTTGGCAACATCTCCCGCGGGCATCATCTGCCTGCTGCACTTTCAATGCTCGGCTTCCCCCGACGAATGACTAAATTGGGCACGAAAGTGAAGGTTTTTTTCGGTAACTTTTTGTTTCATATCGACTTGCCCCCCAAAAACTAGCTATTGAATTGGACCGATCGATTTAACCGAAAATGAGTACGTAAGTTGGCTAAGTTGAAAAGGTTGAAAGCGTCAAATTTGCATACTCACCCATCCACTTGGCGGGCTGTCTGTCATGCGGTCATCATTTTTGTTTTGTTTTGTTTTGTTTTGTTTTGTTTTCTCGGGCGCGGGTCGATCAATTATTTTGATGCTCCCTTTTTCGGCTTGGTGGTGCTTCACATAAATTAAATTGTTGTGAGTTTAAGGCTTTTTTTTTGCTTTTTTGTTTCACTGCATTTTGACCATAACCAGTAACAGTTTATGGACAATCTCATACTTTTCGGCATGTGCGTGAGTCTCTTCTGATGGACAATATTATGACATTCTGTCCTGTTTTTTTTTTAAACGCCGTCCCAAAGAACCTGCATTGCATATTTGGCAAATTTGAAGATTTCGAACTAAAATTTTCACTGAAAATATTGAATAATTCATAGACGATGGAAAACTGTCAGTTTGTGATTTCATTTTGTCAGTCACCAGATATAATAAGTATAATGTATTTTGTTGCGTCTTTTAAGGCCATCACCTTCCAAAGAGCCTTCCAAGCGCGCCGACACTTGTGCTGCGGCATCGTTTCAGGTTGAACTTCGACTTGTTTTGAGTTCATTATGAATTCGAGCGCCCTCTGCTTCTGAGAAACCGCTGCCTGGGATCTTTCGTCTTTCTCCAAAGAAAACCCTCCAGAAATTGGCAGGCTCTCATGAAACGAATATATCACTACTGGAGCAAATTATGAGAGAAGGTTTGCGCCAGCCAAGGAGCCTCATCATCAGCTGTATCGATGTTGCGGCTGTCAAATTACGTCATTCGTCGTTCAATGTATATAAAGTGAACGTTTTCGATGCTTCACGAATCATTTTCTATGCGACGTATGCATTTTCAAAATATTTCAAAACCAACAATGTTTTTGGGTATTTTTTATATTTTAAAATAATTTTTTTTTTGTTATTTTGTAACTATTTATTGATGTATCAAGTGAAATTTTTGTCATTTTTGTCATTTTTGTCATTTTTGTCATTTTTGTCATTTTTGTCATTTTGTCATTTTTGTCATTTTTGTCATTTTTGTCATTTTTGTCATTTTTGTCATTTTTGTCATTTTTGCCATTTTTGCATTTTTGTCATTTTTTGTCATTTTTGTCATTTTTGTCATTTTGTCATTTTTGTCATTTTTGTCATTTTGTCATTTTTGTCATTTTTGTCATTTTTGTCATTTTTGTCATTTTTGTCATTTTTGTCATTTTTGTCATTTTTGTCATTTTTGTCATTTTTGTCATTTTTGTCATTTTTGTCATTTTTGTCATTTTTGTCATTTTTGTCATTTTTTGGTCATTTTTGTCATTTTTGTCATTTTTGTCATTTTTGTCATTTTTGTCATTTTTGTCATTTTTGTCATTTTTGTCATTTTTGTCATTTTTGTCATTTTTGTCATTTTTGTCATTTTTGTCATTTTTGTCATTTTTGTCATTTTTGTCATTTTTGTCATTTTTGTCATTTTTGTCATTTTTGTCATTTTTGTCATTTTTGTCATTTTTGTCATTTTTGTCATTTTGTCATTTTTGTCATTTTTGTCATTTTTGTCATTTTTGTCATTTTTGTCATTTTTGTCATTTTTGTCATTTTTGTCATTTTTGTCATTTTTGTCATTTTTGTCATTTTTGTCATTTTTGTCATTTTTGTCATTTTGTCATTTTTGTCATTTTTGTCATTTTTGTCATTTTTGTCATTTTTGTCATTTTGTCATTTTTGTCATTTTTGTCATTTTTGTCATTTTTGTCATTTTTGTCATTTTGTCATTTTTGTCATTTTTGTCATTTTTGTCATTTTTGTCATTTTTGTCATTTTGTCATTTTTGTCATTTTTGTCATTTTTGTCATTTTTGTCATTTTTGTCATTTTTGTCATTTTTGTCATTTTTGTCATTTTTGTCATTTTTGTCATTTTTGTCATTTTTGTCATTTTTGTCATTTTGTCATTTTTGTCATTTTTGTCATTTTTGTCATTTTTGTCATTTTGTCATTTTTGTCATTTTTGTCATTTTTGTCATTTTCTTGTCATTTTTGTCATTTTTGTCATTTTTGTCATTTTTGTCATTTTTGTCATTTTTGTCATTTTGTCATTTTTGTCATTTTTGTCATTTTTGTCATTTTTGTCATTTTTGTCATTTTTGTCATTTTTGTCATTTTTGTCATTTTTGTCATTTTTGTCATTTTTGTCATTTTTGTCATTTTTGTCATTTTTGTCATTTTTGTCATTTTTGTCATTTTTGTCATTTTTGTCATTTTTGTCATTTTGTCATTTTGTCATTTTTGTCATTTTTGTCATTTTTGTCATTTTTGTCATTTTTGTCATTTTGTCATTTTTGTCATTTTTGTCATTTTTGTCATTTTTGTCATTTTTGTCATTTTTGTCATTTTTGTCATTTTTGTCATTTTTGTCATTTTGTCATTTTTGTCATTTTGTCATTTTTGTCATTTTTGTCATTTTTGTCATTTTTGTCATTTTTGTCATTTTTGTCATTTTTGTCATTTTTGTCATTTTTGTCATTTTTGTCATTTTTGTCATTTTTGTCATTTTTTGTCATTTTTGTCATTTTTGTCATTTTTGTCATTTTTGTCATTTTTGTCATTTTTGTCATTTTTGTCATTTTTGTCATTTTTGTCATTTTTGTCATTTTTGTCATTTTTGTCATTTTGTCATTTTTGTCATTTTTGTCATTTTTGTCATTTTGTCATTTTTGTCATTTTTGTCATTTTTGTCATTTTTGTCATTTTTGTCATTTTTGTCATTTTTGTCATTTTTGTCATTTTTGTCATTTTTGTCATTTTTGTCATTTTTGTCATTTTTGTCATTTTTTGTCATTTTTGTCATTTTTGTCATTTTTGTCATTTTTGTCATTTTTGTCATTTTTGTCATTTTTGTCATTTTTGTCATTTTGTCATTTTTGTCATTTTTGTCATTTTTGTCATTTTTGTCATTTTTGTCATTTTTGTCATTTTTTGTCATTTTTGTCATTTTTGTCATTTTTGTCATTTTTGTCATTTTTGTCATTTTTGTCATTTTTGTCATTTTTGTCATTTTTGTCATTTTTGTCATTTTTGTCATTTTTGTCATTTTTGTCATTTTTGTCATTTTTGTCATTTTTGTCATTTTGTCATTTTGTCATTTTTGTCATTTTTGTCATTTTTTGTCATTTTTGTCATTTTTGTCATTTTTGTCATTTTTGTCATTTTTGTCATTTTGTCATTTTTGTCATTTTTGTCATTTTTGTCATTTTTGTCATTTTTGTCATTTTTGTCATTTTTGTCATTTTTGTCATTTTTGTCATTTTGTCATTTTTGTCATTTTTCCATTTTGTCATTTTTGTCATTTTTGTCATTTTTGTCATTTTTGTCATTTTTGTCATTTTTGTCATTTTGTCATTTTTGTCATTTTTGTCATTTTGTCATTTTTGTCATTTTGTCATTTTTGTCATTTTTGTCATTTTTGTCATTTTTGTCATTTTTGTCATTTTTGTCATTTTTGTCATTTTTGTCATTTTTGTCATTTTTGTCATTTTTGTCATTTTTGTCATTTTTGTCATTTTTGTCATTTTTGTCATTTTTTGTCATTTTGTCATTTTTGTCATTTTTGTCATTTTGTCATTTTTGTCATTTTTGTCATTTTTGTCATTTTTGTCATTTTTGTCATTTTTGTCATTTTTGTCATTTTTGTCATTTTGTCATTTTTTGTCATTTTTGTCATTTTTGTCATTTTTGTCATTTTGTCATTTTTGTCATTTTTGTCATTTTTGTCATTTGTCATTTTTGTCATTTTTGTCATTTTTGTCATTTTTGTCATTTTTGTCATTTTTGTCATTTTTGTCATTTTTGTCATTTTGTCATTTTTGTCATTTTTGTCATTTTTGTCATTTTTGTCATTTTTGTCATTTTTGTCATTTTGTCATTTTTGTCATTTTTGTCATTTTTGTCATTTTTGTCATTTTTGTCATTTTTGTCATTTTTGTCATTTTTGTCATTTTTGTCATTTTTGTAATTTTTGTCACTTCGGTCATTTTTGTCATTTTTGTTATTTCGGTCATTTTTGTCTTTTTTGTCATTTCGGTCATTTTTGTCTTTTTTGTCATTTTTGTCATTTTTGTCCTTTTGTCATTTTTGTCATTTTGTCATTTTTATCATTTTTGTCATTTTGTCATTTTGTCATTTTTGTCATTTTATCATTTTTGTCATTTTTGTCATTTTTGTCATTTTTGTCATTTTTGTCATTTTTGTCATTTTTGTCATTTTGTCATTTTTGTCATTTTTTGTCATTTTTGTCATTTTGTCATTTTTGTCATTTTTGTCATTTTTGTCATTTTTGTCATTTTTGTCATTTTTGTCATTTTTGTCATTTTTGTCATTTTTGTCATTTTTGTCATTTTTGTCATTTTTGTCATTTTTGTCATTTTGTCATTTTTGTCATTTTTGTCATTTTTGTCATTTTTGTCATTTTTGTCATTTTTGTCATTTTGTCATTTTTGTCATTTTTGTCATTTTTGTCATTTTTGTCATTTTTGTCATTTTTGTCATTTTTGTCATTTTTGTCATTTTTGTCATTTTTGTCATTTTTGTCATTTTTGTCATTTTTGTCATTTTGTCATTTTGTCATTTGTCATTTTTGTCATTTTTGTCATTTTTGTCATTTTTGTCATTTTGTCATTTTTGTCATTTTTTGTCATTTTTGTCATTTTTGTCATTTTTGTCATTTTTGTCATTTTTGTCATTTTTGTCATTTTTGTCATTTTTGTCATTTTTGTCATTTTTGTCATTTTTGTCATTTTTGTCATTTTTGTCATTTTTGTCATTTTTGTCATTTTTGTCATTTTTGTCATTTTTGTCATTTTTGTCATTTTTGTCATTTTTGTCATTTTTGTCATTTTTGTCATTTTGTCATTTTTGTCATTTTTGTCATTTTTGTCATTTTTGTCATTTTTGTCATTTTGTCATTTTGTCATTTTGTCATTTTGTCATTTTTGTCATTTTTGTCATTTTTGTCATTTTGTCATTTTTGTCATTTTTGTCATTTTGTCATTTTTGGTCATTTTGTCATTTTTGTCATTTTTGTCATTTTTGTCATTTTTGTCATTTTGTCATTTTTGTCATTTTTGTCATTTTTGTCATTTTTTGTCATTTTTGTCATTTTTGTCATTTTTGTCATTTTTGTCATTTTTGTCATTTTTGTCATTTTTGTCATTTTTGTCATTTTTGTCATTTTTGTCATTTTTGTCATTTTTGTCATTTTTGTCATTTTTGTCATTTTGTCATTTTTGTCATTTTTGTCATTTTTGTCATTTTTGTCATTTTTGTCATTTTTGTCATTTTTGTCATTTTTGTCATTTTTGTCATTTTTGTCATTTTTGTCATTTTTGTCATTTTTGTCATTTTTGTCATTTTTGTCATTTTTGTCATTTTTGTCATTTTTGTCATTTTTGTCATTTTGTCATTTTTGTCATTTTTGTCATTTTTGTCATTTTTGTCATTTTTGTCATTTTTGTCATTTTTGTCATTTTTGTCATTTTGTCATTTTTGTCATTTTTGTCATTTTTGTCATTTTTGTCATTTTGTCATTTTTGTCATTTTGTCATTTTTGTCATTTTTGTCATTTTGTCATTTTTGTCATTTTTGTCATTTTTGTCATTTTTGTCATTTTTGTCATTTTTGTCATTTTTGTCATTTTTGTCATTTTTGTCATTTTTGTCATTTTTGTCATTTTTGTCATTTTTGTCATTTTGTCATTTTTGTCATTTTTGTCATTTTGTCATTTTGTCATTTTTGTCATTTTTGTCATTTTGTCATTTTTGTCATTTTTGTCATTTTTGTCATTTTTGTCATTTTTGTCATTTTTGTCATTTTTGTCATTTTTGTCATTTTTGTCATTTTTGTCATTTTTGTCATTTTTGTCATTTTTGTCATTTTTGTCATTTTTGTCATTTTTGTCATTTTTGTCATTTTGTCATTTTTGTCATTTTTGTCATTTTTGTCATTTTTGTCATTTTTGTCATTTTTGTCATTTTTGTCATTTTTGTCATTTTTGTCATTTTTGTCATTTTTTGTCATTTTTGTCATTTTTGTCATTTTTGTCATTTTTGTCATTTTTGTCATTTTTGTCATTTTTGTCATTTTTGTCATTTTTGTCATTTTTGTCATTTTGTCATTTTGTCATTTTTGTCATTTTTGTCATTTTTGTCATTTTTGTCATTTTTGTCATTTTGTCATTTTTGTCATTTTTGTCATTTTTGTCATTTTTGTCATTTTTGTCATTTTTGTCATTTTTGTCATTTTTGTCATTTTTGTCATTTTGTCATTTTGTCATTTTTGTCATTTTTGTCATTTTTGTCATTTTGTCATTTTTGTCATTTTGTCATTTTTGTCATTTTTGTCATTTTTGTCATTTTTGTCATTTTTGTCATTTTTGTCATTTTTGTCATTTTTGTCATTTTGTCATTTTGTCATTTTTGTCATTTTTTGTCATTTTTGTCATTTTTGTCATTTTTGTCATTTTTGTCATTTTTGTCATTTTTGTCATTTTTGTCATTTTTGTCATTTTTGTCATTTTGTTTGTCATTTTTGTCATTTTTGTCATTTTTGTCATTTTTGTCATTTTTGTCATTTTTGTCATTTTTGTCATTTTGTCATTTTTGTCATTTTTGTCATTTTTGTCATTTTTGTCATTTTTGTCATTTTTGTCATTTTTGTCATTTTGTCATTTTGTCATTTTTGTCATTTTTGTCATTTTTGTCATTTTGTCATTTTTGTCATTTTTGTCATTTTTGTCATTTTGTCATTTTTGTCATTTTGTCATTTTGTCATTTTTGTCATTTTTGTCATTTTTGTCATTTTTGTCATTTTTGTCATTTTTGTCATTTTTGTCATTTTTGTCATTTTTGTCATTTTTGTCATTTTTGTCATTTTTGTCATTTTTGTCATTTTTGTCATTTTTGTCATTTTTTGTCATTTTTGTCATTTTTGTCATTTTTGTCATTTTTGTCATTTTTGTCATTTTTGTCATTTTTGTCATTTTTGTCATTTTTGTCATTTTTGTCATTTTTGTCATTTTGTCATTTTTGTCATTTTTGTCATTTTTGTCATTTTTGTCATTTTGTCATTTTTGTCATTTTTGTCATTTTTGTCATTTTTGTCATTTTTGTCATTTTTGTCATTTTGTCATTTTTGTCATTTTTGTCATTTTTGTCATTTTTGTCATTTTTGTCATTTTTGTCATTTTTGTCATTTTGTCATTTTTGTCATTTTTGTCATTTTTGTCATTTTTGTCATTTTTGTCATTTTTGTCATTTTTGTCATTTTTGTCATTTTTGTCATTTTTGTCATTTTTGTCATTTTTGTCATTTTTGTCATTTTTGTCATTTTTGTCATTTTTGTCATTTTTGTCATTTTTGTCATTTTTGTCATTTTTGTCATTTTTGTCATTTTTGTCATTTGTCATTGTCATTTTTGTCATTTTTGTCATTTTTGTCATTTTTGTCATTTTTGTCATTTTTGTCATTTTTGTCATTTTTGTCATTTTTGTCATTTTTGTCATTTTTGTCATTTTTGTCATTTTTGTCATTTTTGTCATTTTTGTCATTTTTGTCATTTTTGTCATTTTTGTCATTTTGTCATTTTTGTCATTTTTGTCATTTTTGTCATTTCTGTCATTTTTGTCTTTTTTGTCATTTTTGTCATTTTTGTCATTTTGTCATTTTGTCATTTTTGTCATTTTTGTCATTTTGTCATTTTTGTCATTTTTGTCATTTTTGTGTCATTTTTGTCATTTTTGTCATTTTTGTCATTTTTGTCATTGTTTTGTCATTTTTGTCATTTTTGTCATTTTTGTCATTTTTGTCATTTTTCATTTTGTCATTTTTGTCATTTTTGTCATTTTTGTCATTTTTGTCATTTTTGTCATTTTTGTCATTTTTGTCATTTTTGTCATTTTTGTCATTTTTGTCATTTTTGTCATTTTTTGTCATTTTTGTCATTTTTGTCATTTTTGTCATTTTTGTCATTTTGTCATTTTTGTCATTTTGTCATTTTTGTCATTTTTGTCATTTTTGTCATTTTTGTCATTTTTGTCATTTTTGTCATTTTTGTCATTTTTGTCATTTTGTCATTTTTGTCATTTTTGTCATTTTTGTCATTTTTGTCATTTTTGTCATTTTTGTCATTTTTGTCATTTTTGTCATTTTTGTCATTTTTGTCATTTTTGTCATTTTTGTCATTTTTGTCATTTTTGTCATTTTTGTCATTTTTGTCATTTTTGTCATTTTTGTCATTTTTGTCATTTTTGTCATTTTGTCATTTTTGTCATTTTTGTCATTTTTGTCATTTTTGTCATTTTTGTCATTTTTGTCATTTTTGTCATTTTTGTCATTTTTGTCATTTTTGTCATTTTTGTCATTTTTGTCATTTTTGTCATTTTTGTCATTTTTGTCATTTTTGTCATTTTTGTCATTTTTGTCATTTTTGTCATTTTTGTCATTTTTGTCATTTTTGTCATTTTTGTCATTTTTGTCATTTTTGTCATTTTTGTCATTTTTGTCATTTTTGTCATTTTTGTCATTTTTGTCATTTTTGTCATTTTTGTCATTTTTGTCTTTGTCATTTTTGTCATTTTTGTCATTTTTTTGTCATTTTTGTCATTTTTGTCATTTTTGTCATTTTTGTCATTTTTGTCATTTTTGTCATTTTTGTCATTTTTGTCATTTTTGTCATTTTTGTCATTTTTGTCATTTTTGTCATTTTTGTCATTTTTGTCATTTTTGTCATTTTTGTCATTTTTGTCATTTTTGTCATTTTTGTCATTTTTGTCATTTTTGTCATTTTTGTCATTTTTGTCATTTTTGTCATTTTTGTCATTTTTGTCATTTTTGTCATTTTTGTCATTTTTGTCATTTTTGTCATTTTTGTCATTTTTGTCATTTTTGTCATTTTTGTCATTTTTGTCATTTTTGTCATTTTTGTCATTTTTGTCATTTTTGTCATTTTTGTCATTTTGTCATTTTTGTCATTTTTGTCATTTTTGTCATTTTTGTCATTTTTGTCATTTTTGTCATTTTTGTCATTTTTGTCATTTTTGTCATTTTGTCATTTTTGTCATTTTTGTCATTTTGTCATTTTTGTCATTTTTGTCATTTTGTCATTTTTGTCATTTTTTGTCATTTTTGTCATTTTTGTCATTTTTGTCATTTTTGTCATTTTTGTCATTTTTGTCATTTTTGTCATTTTTGTCATTTTTGTCATTTTTGTCATTTTTGTCATTTTTGTCATTTTTGTCATTTTTGTCATTTTTGTCATTTTTGTCATTTTGTCATTTTTGTCATTTTTGTCATTTTGTCATTTTTGTCATTTTTGTCATTTTTGTCATTTTTGTCATTTTTGTCATTTTTGTCATTTTTGTCATTTTTGTCATTTTTGTCATTTTTGTCATTTTTGTCATTTTTGTCATTTTTGTCATTTTTGTCATTTTTGTCATTTTGTCATTTTTGTCATTTTTGTCATTTTTGTCATTTTTGTCATTTTTGTCATTTTTGTCATTTTTGTCAATTTGTCTTTGTCATTTTTGTCATTTTTGTCATTTTTGTCATTTTTGTCATTTTTGTCATTTTTGTCATTTTTGTCATTTTTGTCATTTTTGTCATTTTTGTCATTTTTGTCATTTTGTCATTTTTGTCATTTTTGTCATTTTGTCAATTTTTGTCATTTTTGTCATTTTTGTCATTTTTGTCATTTTTGTCATTTTTGTCATTTTTGTCATTTTTGTCATTTTTGTCATTTTTGTCATTTTTGTCATTTTTGTCATTTTTGTCATTTTTGTCATTTTTGTCATTTTTGTCATTTTTGTCATTTGTCATTTTGTCATTTTTGTCATTTTTGTCATTTTTGTCATTTTTGTCATTTTTGTCATTTTTGTCATTTTTGTCATTTTTTGTCATTTTTGTCATTTTTGTCATTTTTGTCATTTTTGTCATTTTTGTCATTTTTGTCATTTTTGTCATTTTTGTCATTTTTGTCATTTTGTCATTTTTGTCATTTTTTGTCATTTTTGTCATTTTTGTCATTTTTGTCATTTTTGTCATTTTTGTCATTTTTGTCATTTTTGTCATTTTTGTCATTTTTGTCATTTTTGTCATTTTTGTCATTTTTGTCATTTTTGTCATTTTTGTCATTTTTGTCATTTTTGTCATTTTTGTCATTTTTGTCATTTTTGTCATTTTGTCATTTTTGTCATTTTTGTCATTTTTGTCATTTTTGTCATTTTTGTCATTTTTGTCATTTTTGTCATTTTTGTCATTTTTGTCATTTTTGTCATTTTTGTCATTTTTGTCATTTTGTCATTTTTTGTCATTTTTGTCATTTTTGTCATTTTTGTCATTTTTGTCATTTTTGTCATTTTTGTCATTTTTGTCATTTTTGTCATTTTTGTCATTTTTGTCATTTTTGTCATTTTTGTCATTTTTGTCATTTTTGTCATTTTTGTCATTTTTGTCATTTTTGTCATTTTTGTCATTTTTGTCATTTTTGTCATTTTTGTCATTTTTGTCATTTTGTCATTTTTGTCATTTTTGTCATTTTTGTCATTTTTGTCATTTTTGTCATTTTTGTCATTTTTGTCATTTTTGTCATTTTTGTCATTTTTGTCATTTTTGTCATTTTTGTCATTTTTGTCATTTTTGTCATTTTTGTCATTTTTGTCATTTTTGTCATTTTTGTCATTTTTGTCATTTTGTCATTTTTGTCATTTTTGTCATTTTTGTCATTTTTGTCATTTTTGTCATTTTTGTCATTTTTGTCATTTTTGTCATTTTTTGTCATTTTTGTCATTTTTGTCATTTTTGTCATTTTTGTCATTTTTGTCATTTTTGTCATTTTTGTCATTTTTGTCATTTTTGTCATTTTTGTCATTTTTGTCATTTTTGTCATTTTTGTCATTTTTGTCATTTTGTCATTTTTGTCATTTTTGTCATTTTTGTCATTTTTGTCATTTTTGTCATTTTTGTCATTTTTGTCATTTTTGTCATTTTTGTCATTTTTGTCATTTTTTGTCATTTTTGTCATTTTGTCATTTTGTCATTTTTGTCATTTTTGTCATTTTTGTCATTTTTCATTGTCATTTTTGTCATTTTTGTCATTTTTGTCATTTTTGTCATTTTTGTCATTTTTGTCATTTTTGTCATTTTTGTCATTTTTGTCATTTTTGTCATTTTTGTCATTTTTGTCATTTTTGTCATTTTGTCATTTTTGTCATTTTTGTCATTTTTGTCATTTTTGTCATTTTTGTCATTTTTGTCATTTTTGTCATTTTTGTCATTTTTGTCATTTTTGTCATTTTTGTCATTTTTTGTCATTTTTGTCATTTTTGTCATTTTTGTCATTTTTGTCATTTTTGTCATTTTTGTCATTTTGTCATTTTTTGTCATTTTTGTCATTTTTGTCATTTTTGTCATTTTTGTCATTTTTGTCATTTTTGTCATTTTTGTCATTTTTGTCATTTTTGTCATTTTTGTCATTTTTGTCATTTTTGTCATTTTTGTCATTTTTTGTCATTTTTGTCATTTTTGTCATTTTTGTCATTTTTGTCATTTTGTCATTTTGTCATTTTTGTCATTTTTGTCATTTTTGTCATTTTTGTCATTTTTGTCATTTTTGTCATTTTTGTCATTTTTGTCATTTTTGTCATTTTTGTCATTTTGTCATTTTTGTCATTTTTGTCATTTTTGTCATTTTTGTCATTTTTGTCATTTTTGTCATTTTTGTCATTTTTGTCATTTTTGTCATTTTTGTCATTTTGTCATTTTTGTCATTTTTGTCATTTTTGTCATTTTTGTCATTTTTGTCATTTTTGTCATTTTTGTCATTTTTGTCATTTTTGTCATTTTTGTCATTTTTGTCATTTTTGTCATTTTTGTCATTTTTGTCATTTTTGTCATTTTGTCATTTTTGTCATTTTTGTCATTTTGTCATTTTTGTCATTTTTGTCATTTTTGTCATTTTTGTCATTTTTGTCATTTTGTCATTTTTGTCATTTTTGTCATTTTTGTCATTTTTGTCATTTTTGTCATTTTTGTCATTTTTGTCATTTTTGTCATTTTTGTCATTTTTGTCATTTTTGTCATTTTTGTCATTTTTGTCATTTTTGTCATTTTTGTCATTTTTGTCATTTTTGTCATTTTTGTCATTTTTGTCATTTTTGTCATTTTGTCATTTTTGTCATTTTTGTCATTTTTGTCATTTTTGTCATTTTTGTCATTTTTGTCATTTTTGTCATTTTTGTCATTTTTGTCATTTTTGTCATTTTTGTCATTTTTGTCATTTTTGTCATTTTTGTCATTTTTGTCATTTTTGTCATTTTTGTCATTTTTGTCATTTTTGTCATTTTTGTCATTTTTGTCATTTTTGTCATTTTTGTCATTTTTGTCATTTTTGTCATTTTTGTCATTTTTGTCATTTTGTCATTTTTGTCATTTTTGTCATTTTTGTCATTTTTGTCATTTTTGTCATTTTTGTCATTTTTGTCATTTTTGTCATTTTTGTCATTTTTGTCATTTTTGTCATTTTTGTCATTTTTGTCATTTTTGTCATTTTTGTCATTTTTTGTCATTTTTGTCATTTTTGTCATTTTTGTCATTTTTGTCATTTTTGTCATTTTTGTCATTTTTTGTCATTTTTGTCATTTTTGTCATTTTTGTCATTTTTTGTCATTTTTGTCATTTTTGTCATTTTTGTCATTTTTGTCATTTTTGTCATTTTTGTCATTTTTTGTCATTTTGTCATTTTTGTCATTTTTGTCATTTTTGTCATTTTTGTCATTTTTGTCATTTTTGTCATTTTTGTCATTTTTGTCATTTTTGTCATTTTTTGTCATTTTTGTCATTTTTGTCATTTTTGTCATTTTTGTCATTTTTGTCATTTTTGTCATTTTTGTCATTTTTGTCATTTTTTGTCATTTTTTGTCATTTTTGT
>NC_073692.1:66563190-66671438 GCF_029784155.1 Uranotaenia lowii | reverse complement strand
ACAAAAATGACAAAAATGACAAAAATGACAAAAATGACAAAAATGACCAAAATGACAAAAATGACAAAAATGACCAAAATGACCAAAATGACCAAAATGACAAAAATGACAAAAATGACCAAAATGACAAAAATGACAAAAATGACCAAAATGACAAAAATGACAAAAATGACAAAAATGACAAAAATGACAAAAATGACAAAAATGACAAAAATGACAAAAATGACAAAAATGACAAAAATGACAAAAATGACAAAAATGACAAAAATGACAAAAATGACAAAAATGACAAAAATGACAAAAATGACAAAAATGACAAAAATGACAAAAATGACAAAAATGACAAAAATGACAAAAATGACAAAAATGACAAAAATGACAAAAATGACAAAAATGACAAAAATGACAAAAATGACAAAAATGACAAAAATGACAAAAATGACAAAAATGACAAAAATGACAAAAATGACAAAAATGACAAAAATGACAAAAATGACAAAAATGACAAAAATGACAAAAATGACAAAAATGACAAAAATGACAAAAATGACAAAAATGACAAAAATGACAAAAATGACAAAAATGACAAAAATGACAAAAATGACAAAAATGACAAAAATGACAAAAATGACAAAAATGACAAAAATGACAAAAATGACAAAAATGACAAAAATGACAAAAATGACAAAAATGACAAAAATGACAAAAATGACAAAAATGACAAAAATGACAAAAATGACAAAAATGACAAAAATGACAAAAATGACAAAAATGACAAAAATGACAAAAATGACAAAAATGACAAAAATGACAAAAATGACAAAAATGACAAAAATGACAAAAATGACAAAAATGACAAAAATGACAAAAATGACAAAAATGACAAAAATGACAAAAATGACAAAAATGACAAAAATGACAAAAATGACAAAAATGACAAAAATGACAAAAATGACAAAAATGACAAAAATGACAAAAATGACAAAAATGACAAAAATGACAAAAATGACAAAAATGACAAAAATGACAAAAATGACAAAAATGACAAAAATGACAAAAATGACAAAAATGACAAAAATGACAAAAATGACAAAAATGACAAAAATGACAAAAATGACAAAAATGACAAAAATGACAAAAATGACAAAAATGACAAAAATGACAAAAATGACAAAAATGACAAAAATGACAAAAATGACAAAAATGACAAAAATGACAAAAATGACAAAAATGACAAAAATGACAAAAATGACAAAAATGACAAAAATGACAAAAATGACAAAAATGACAAAAATGACAAAAATGACAAAAATGACAAAAATGACAAAAATGACAAAAATGACAAAAATGACAAAAATGACAAAAATGACAAAAATGACAAAAATGACAAAAATGACAAAAATGACAAAAATGACAAAAATGACAAAAATGACAAAAATGACAAAAATGACAAAAATGACAAAAATGACAAAAATGACAAAAATGACAAAAATGACAAAAATGACAAAAATGACAAAAATGACAAAAATGACAAAAATGACAAAAATGACAAAAATGACAAAAATGACAAAAATGACAAAAATGACAAAAATGACAAAAATGACAAAAATGACAAAAATGACAAAAATGACAAAAATGACAAAAATGACAAAAATGACAAAAATGACAAAAATGACAAAAATGACAAAAATGACAAAAATGACAAAAATGACAAAAATGACAAAAATGACAAAAATGACAAAAATGACAAAAAATGACAAAAATGACAAAAATGACAAAAATGACAAAAATGACAAAAATGACAAAAATAACAAAAATAACAAAAATGACAAAAATGACAAAAATGACAAAAATGACAAAAATGACAAAAATGACAAAAATGACAAAAATGACAAAAATGACAAAAATGACAAAAATGACAAAAATGACAAAAATGACAAAAATGACAAAAATGACAAAAATGACAAAAATGACAAAAATGACAAAAATGACAAAAATGACAAAAATGACAAAAATGACAAAAATGACAAAAATGACAAAAATGACAAAAATGACAAAAATGACAAAAATGACAAAAATGACAAAAATGACAAAAATGACAAAAATGACAAAAATGACAAAAATGACAAAAATGACAAAAATGACAAAAATGACAAAAATGACAAAAATGACAAAAATGACAAAAATGACAAAAATGACAAAAATGACAAAAATGACAAAAATGACAAAAATGACAAAAATGACAAAAATGACAAAAATGACAAAAATGACAAAAATGACAAAAATGACAAAAATGACAAAAATGACAAAAATGACAAAAATGACAAAAATGACAAAAATGACAAAAATGACAAAAATGACAAAAATGTCAAAAATGATAAAAATGACAAAAATGATGAAAATTACAATAGTGTCAAAAAATTACCAAAAAGAATAAAATGTTCAAAAATGAAGATTATTACAAATATGGAAAAATATAAAAATTTATAAAAAAAAAAATTACCAAACAGTATAAAAATTAAAAAAAAAATGAAAAAAATTACAAATAAAATCAAAATTACAAAAATGAAAAAAAATATTATTAAAATGTCAAAAAGACAAAAATGACAATGATGGCAAATTTAAAAAAATTGAAAAATAGATTTCAGACACTGTGCAGCCACAATTTCTAAGAAAAACTTCTACGGTTTTAATTTGTTTTTCAATCGATACAACTATTCATAATGAGCTAACGAAGTCTAATGGCAATGAAAAATCGTGCAAATAACAGTACAACTAATTTGCATTCCTTTTTCCACACTCTAGCATTCTCATAAAGCAAGTGCCAAACGAGATCTGATTCGAAGGAATCGTGAATGTCATTAAAAGAAATGTTTTCTCGAAAGATTATTACAATAGCTTTGTCCAAATTCAAGCAAAGCTATTCCAGATATGAAATCAAGTAAGAGTAAGTCCTTATGATTTAGTTTAGTAACAATTGAAATTTAACCATCGAAGGGCGAACTTATCATAAAACCAGAAAAAATATAAGAATTGATTTTGTTAATAAACTTTCTCAGTATTTTCATTTTGCAGTTTTCATCTTAAAGATCATTCAAAACATTACATTTTCTCTAGAAAAAAATGAGACCAGTGACATCGATTTTTAACTTCCGCATCCCAAGTTTATCGTATCTCAAGGGATGCAGCCGTAATCGGAAACCGAACCGAACTCGGCCCTCGAACCTGTTTTCATAAATCATTTCTTATGAGTTTTCAAACAAATAGACAATCTTCATTTGTTGTTCCCCCCGGAGATCAGTTTTCGGAGATCTTCTTCAAGCTGCCGGTGCGATTTGTCGTTCCCGGGTGAGGCAGGTTTCCTAAATCGTGAGCTCCCGTTTCAAGGCAGGAAGATGATCAGTTTTACCAGTGTTTATCAATGTTTGTTGAAAAAAACCAAAACAAAACAGTCGTTTCTCAAAGATTCTCCAAATGATACCAACTCGCTCCCGATAGAAGAAGTTTTAAGCTAAGCTAAGCTTTACCCTTAGAAGGAGGGCAAAAATCACCGAGGTCTCAGCTTGGGTCATTTGGTGAACGATATCGTTCAGAAGCATGATAAAGACAGTTTAGTTTGATTCGAGAGAATTTGATTTCCTACTGATCATATCAAAACATTAAAATAATCATCAGGTATTATGTTGGAGTAAGCTGTTTGATTAACCTTTTTTAACTTAATAAATTCAATTTACTTGTATTCACTATAATTCTCATAAATTAAAAAAAAATGATGCAGAGAAGAAAATTTCCCAAATTAATTAAATCTTTTTCTCTTTTAATAAATTCTGAAAATTTTGATCGGGGCAAAAGTTTCCATAGGATTACACATTCCAGTAAATTTAAAATCCGTACGATCTTTGTGACGCCATATGTCACCCGTATAATTTTCTGCCCATTTTGGCTGATCGTATCCGGATCACTTCCAAACGGCATGAAAACTTCCCGAACCGAACCGAAGCCCGAAACGCGAAAGCGTGAAAGGTAATCCTGTAAAAATGTCAAAATATAAATTTTAATTAATACCTTCCAGTTTTAATTAGGCTATCGATGTTTCGGAGTTGTTTCTCTCGGTCATTAATTTGCACAAGGCGGCTGCAGCCCTGTGGCAGATTCGGGATCTCTCAAAGAGACCCCGGAGATGACCTTCAACACCCACGAATCGACAGCCAGCACCAGAGACAGGAGTGCACCTTCTTCCAACAATTCTTGCCTTCAGAAGGAAATTTGAGAAAGCACAGACCGAAATGAAAAAAGAAAAATGTAAGCCTAAACATACAGACAAACATTCGGGACAGAAATGCTGTTCGAAATTAGCAAATTATACACTTTGGGTCCACTTCTGTTAACGAACAGGAATGAAACCAGGAAAAAAAACTATCAACAGCAGCCGAGAACCACAGAGTAGAAATGTGTTTTATTTGTTTTACTTGAATTACAAGGCCTGAAGGAATGAATGCAAGTGTTGCCAGATTATTTGTTCGATCCATATGTCAAATTTTAGGTGGTCAATTCTCAATTCGAAAACGCAAGTTTCGATTGCAAATATCGTCTTTTTTATTCTTTCCAAATCCAAATTCCACATACTTACACAATACTTTAATAAAATTTTGGAGTCAGGAGTTTTCCCGAACTGTCTAAAAATTGCGAAAGTCATCCCTGTTTTTAAGGCTGGCGATTTGCTTGACGTCAATAACTATCGCCCTATCTCGACTTTAAGCGTTTTTAGTAAAGTGTTCGAGAAGCTTCTTGTTAATAGAATTGTAGACTTTCTAAATCAGAACAATATACTTTATAAACTGCAATATGGATTTAGATCAGGTTCGAGCACTCAAATTGCCATCTCAGAATTAGTTGACTCCATCATATGTAAAATAGAGTCAAAAAATATTGTTGGGGCACTATTTTTGGATCTCAAAAAAGCCTTCGATACTCTAAATCATGACATATTATTGTCCAAACTGTATAAATACGGGATAAGAGGAACAGCAAATAATATCCTTCGTAGCTACTTAGAAGGTCGCAAGCAGTTTGTGGCTATTGAAAACACAAGAAGCGAATTAAGAAATATTGATATCGGTGTACCACAAGGGAGTAATATCGGGCCATTACTTTTCCTTTTATATGTCAATGATTTATGTAACCTTCAACTTAAAGGCACAGCACGTTTATTTGCCGATGATACAGCAATTTTTTATTCTGAAACTTCACCTGATATTATAATTCAGCACATTGAAGACGACCTAAAACTGCTTTCAAAATATTTCAATTCAAACCTACTTTCACTAAATTATACTAAAACAAAATACATGTTGTTTCGTTCTTCGCATAAAAAGCTACTTCGTACTAATGACCCAGCTATGAATGGAAATACTATTGAGAGAGTTAGTTATTTTAAATACTTGGGAATTTACTTAGATGAAACTCTCTCATGGAATCGTCACATTGAACACTTGGAAAAAAAAATTACTCCTCTTTGCGGTGTTCTTTGGAAACTGAGAAATTTTGTTCCACAACATGTTCTCTTTAAATTTTATTTTGCGTTTATCCACTCTCAATTGAACTACCTTATTATGATATGGGGAAGAGCCTCCTTGTCCCACTTACAGAAACTTCAAACGCTCCAGAATAGATGCTTGAAAAACATCTTAAAGCTCCCTTTGTTATTCCCTACCCTTCAGCTTTACTCTTTAAGAACTCATAACGTTCTTCCAATATCTGAACTCTGTGATTTGCAAACTGTTGTATATGTCTATGATAATCTACACTCAATTGAAAATATTCAAAACCTCCATTTTACTACGGGGTTGCGAACTCATAACACTCGCCAGTCAGATTTCTTGCAACGAAGCCGATCCACAACATCATTAGGGCAAAAAAGAATTTCATTTATTGGACCTACTAAATACAACACCTTACCAACGGATATTAAAAACATAACCAATCGTTCCATGTTCAAAACCAAAGTGATACAGCTTTTGAAAGAAAAATTGAACCATTAAAACAGTCGATCATCAACCAGTCTTTGTTTTGTTTACCTTTTGTACTTTTGTAGCGTTTCTATCTAATATTATTTTTCTTAAAAATCTTGTAGTTTGTATTTTATCTTATAAAATTATTGAACATAACATAATAAAATTAGCAATAAATAAATAGTATATTAGTAAATATCGAATAATGAATCTCTTCAAAGGAAATTATTTTCCATTGAGATTTCATATTGTAGTCAATTTAGTTAAATAATACATTTCCTCGCACGACATTATAAATATTTGTGTTCTCAGCATGATTAAAATTTGCTCGCGTTTACTCTTATTATCATTTTGCTGCCAGACATGCTGAGAACAGTAGCGTCCATTACCAGGGGGCTCAATTGAGCCTTTTGGTGTGGGGGAGTGTGGTGGGCCGCTACAAAAAAAAAAAAAAAAAAATTCGTTTTTAATTTCTTAAGATACCTATATTGATTTGATTTTGGAATTATCGCTCATTATGGGATTATAGCGAAGGCTTTTGGATAATTATTGTTTCATTTGTATTCATTAATTTGGTGTCCCATCTCATGAAATAACCTTATGAACCTGATTCCTCCAATTTACTCGGTCCATGGCAACCGTTCTCCAATTTCTCGGACATCCCACATTAGCCAGATCACGCTCCTTTTGGTCTAACCGCCTTGCTCGTTGCGCCTCTGCTCGTCTCATTCCTACTGGATTCGTAGCGATCACCTGTTTTGCAGGAAAGTCGCCTGGCATTCTTGCAACATGTCCTGCCCAGCGTATCCGGCCAGCCTTCACTACCTCCTGGATACTGGGTTCGCCGTAGAGTCACGCGAGCTCGTGGTTCTTCCTTGGCCTCCACACTCTGTTCTCCTGGATGCCGACAAGGATGGTTTTCAAAACACCGAGTGAACGCAGATCCTTCATATCCATGTCTCATGCCCGTAGAGAACAACCGGTCTGAACGTCCTGAACAGATTCCACGTCGTACAAGGGCTAAGTTTTCTCGACCGCAGACTTCTTTCCGCTGATCGTTCGTCGCCGGATCACATGGCTGATGTTATTGTCTGCCGAGATAGAAGAGGTCTTCGTCTTTCTCCAGCTTGTCGCCAAAATTGGCAATATTCATAATTCTGAGAAAAAAAAAACAGTTGAAGGTAGTGGATTTCTTTAAGGTGCATCACGGAACGCTGAAAAAATTTAATTTTTAGGAATTATATCTTCAGCTTTCGCTGATTTGGAAAAATGTCGTCGAACGAAAAAAAGCGTCGTGAATTAATACTGCGCACTCATTTTGAGAATCCAGAGTTGTCACATCGGGACATCGGTAAGATGTTGGGAATCTTCCAACCCCCGGTCAGCAGAGTACTAAAACGATACTTCGAAAACCTGACCAACGACCGGAAGTTGAAGATCGACAAAAATGGATGCTCCGTCAGTGAAAAACATCACAAACGCGTAGTTAAGCAGTTTAGACGTGATAAAAGAAGTTCGGTCCGGGATGTCGCCAAAAAGCTGAATTGGTCAAGTTCATTCGTCCAGCGGACCAAGCAGTGCATACAAGGTTCAGAAGGCTCCTAGCTGCGACAAAAGGCAAAACATGGTGGAGAAGACGCGAGCCCAGAAGCTGTACACCGAAATGCTGACGAAGCCGCATTGCCTGGTAATGGACGACGAAACCTTCGTCAAAGCGGACTTTCGTCAGCTGCTGGGCCTGTTGTTCTTCACCGCAGAGGACAAATTCAGCGTTCCGGAGGAGATTCGCTAGTAGAAACTATCCAAGTTTGCCAAAAAGTACATTGTGTGGCAAGCGATCTGCTCTTGCGGAAAGCGGAGCGCCCCCTTCGTGACGACCGGCACGGTAAACGGGCAGGTTTACCTTAAGGAGTGTCTTCAAAAACGCTTTCTACCACTATTGAAGCAGCACGAGGCTCGACCATCTTTTGGCCGGATCTCGCTTCGTGCCGCTATTCAAAGGACGTGTTGGAGTGGTACGAAGCCAATGAGGTCACCTTCGTGCCATAGGAAATGAAGTTCAGAACATCCCAAACGTTGCAATTTTTCCAACGTTTTTTTCCAACGAACGTTTAGGGAAAAATCCGTGCTGATTTTTAGAGATCCAGTTCCGACAAGCTGAGAAAATAACATCGTTTACGATCCTCTCTAATACCTTCGAGCAGGCAGCTAGTGATGTGACACCACGGTAGTTGAGAATATTTTGCTTATCACCTTTTTTATAGACTGGGCTCATAAACGATCTTTTCCAGAGGTCGGGGAATTTTTGCTATTCTAGGGACCGGTTAAAGATGTGGTTTCACTAAAAGAGTAGGACACTTCTTAAGAACGCACCCCGGAATTCCATCCTGTCCGGTTGATGTAGTATACTTCAGTTTACCAATGGCTTCAAGAACCATTTCCTCGCTTATAGAAAAAACAACCAGATTCGACACATCTATGGGTAACCGTGTGACGGCTGCGAAAATTTGATCAGCAGTTGGCGATAGATCAGAGAAAACATTGGAGAAGTGCATCGCGAAGAGGTTGCATTTTTCGGCAGAAGACGTGGCAATTCTATCATTTAGTTGGAGTACCGCAGGCAGACCGGATGCCATCCGTTTAGAGTTGACAAATTTCCAGAACTTTTTCGGATTGCGGCGAAGCTCCCTTTGCGTACGAGCAACATAACGTCGATAGCAAAAACGGTTGTAACTGCGATATTTTCTTGTAGCAACGTTCAAATTCATTTTAGTGAAAGGGCATCTGGAGCTAGTGAACTTTCTAAGTAATTTAGAACGTAACTGTTTTAACCGCTTTAACCGTCCATTACTCCAGGGAGGTCGAAAAGGAGGTCGCACCAAGGGTAACGAGTTGTTAAAAACATCATCCAAAATTGAGCAAAAGACCCTCACGGCAATATCAACGTCCGTACAATTGAGGAAATCCGTCTAATCGATTACAGAAAGGACTCGATTCATTGTGTCGAAATCTGCGCGATTGAAGTTGCGAGCTGAAGTATCGAACGCCTATCGAACGCCTAATCGATAGAGTTTGGAAAAGAGATATCAAAATTGAACGGAGGGTGGTACGTGTCTATCGGAACAACGGCATCGAAAGCCTCAGTGACCGAGCTTATTGAGATAGACTCGTCCGTGAAAACCAAATCCAGCGTTGGGTTTTGAGAATTGCGTAGAGAGTTTCTTTGATCCATTCCATTCAGTTGCATTCCATCCAAAAGTGATGCACTAGCCGATGTTAATACTGAAATAGAGTCTATCACCATACTGTTACTGTCACTACGAATCCACGTCAATTGCGGTTGGTTGAAGTCGCCGAGAAGAATAACGCTGCATGAAGGATGTTGCAATCTAACTTCAGATAAGCTATCAACATGCAGATCGATAATTGATCCATCCTGACTTTTTTCCGGTGGAAAATATGCTGTACCAATTAAAAACGAACACTTAGCATGAGAAACTTTCACCCACAAGGTTTCTATGCAATTGGTATTAGACAAAGTAACCAATGATGCGCTGAGCTTGTTAAACACCGCTATAAGTACTCCGCCACCCCTGCTACGACGACTATTGACACTACTTCTGTCACAACGAAATACATTATAATCAGAGACGAATAGCTGACTAGACGGTACTGAAGAATCGAGCCAGGTTTCGGTGAATGAGTAGATTTCGAAGCCGAGCTCTGATGTAGCAACGAAGCACTAACAAATCTTTGATTTCAAACCACGCACGTTCTGGTAATACAAGCGCAGCGCGTCAGATGAATTGGATGCGTCAATTGGGTATGTTTGGCGATGGTCAATAGGACGAGAGCTGCAAATTGAGGGGCAGTCATTGAACGCAGCGGGAGAAGAAGAAGGGTACTTGCCTGAAAGCACAGGCTGGAGAGCCCAGTTGCCTTCTTCGAACACAGGGCCGGGACGACTGTGTGGCTAGTCTTACAGAGCATACGGGCTTGGGCTCGAAGTATAAATAAAAAGAAAATGCCAAAAGTTGTTTAATAGTTTTTATTTTACTGTCTAAAATTTTCAAAAGGATCGGTCTAGTGGGCGAATTTCTACAGCGTTTTTCCGTGATGCAAGATGTGACACACCCTTTAAATAATTTCGTTAAGAAAAATGTCATTTGAAGTTTTGAAAATACAAAAATGGTATCAACAGTCCAACAAAATAAAAAAAAACAGATTTTTCTAATACTTTCTATTGGGATGAATAAACCCATTGGGCTTAAAATCCCGGAAAAAAAAAACTAATACTTTCTACTGATGATCTTTTTTGCTGACTTTTGGCATTTTTTTTTTAATTTCAATTTTTACTCCATTTATTGAGATGTATGACTGAAACACTTGGTCATATTTGGCTAGAATTCTCTTTCTCACGCTCAGATGCGAGAGCTCTCACACTTGCTGTCCAAGTCGCTTACAGCTCGTGTAAACTCGGATAACGAGTGGAGCATGACCAGTGAAAGAGGATTGCACTAAGCCGAACTGAAAACAGTGCTGTTTTCTCTCGGTTCTTTGTTGTTTGGGATCAAATCGGTTCTTTATGCATTATGCATCACAAATATGTCATAAAGTATAAATTTCGAACGTTTTCATTTTATTTTTCATTAAAAAAAAAGTTTGTTGCAACTAACCCCTTTTTCTTAGTAGGGTTATAATCGCATGTTTTTTTTTAGATTAAAAATAACTGAAGAAACCAATAATTTTTCTGACTACGTCAATGTGATGTCTCATCAACCTTTAAACTGATTATCTACGAGTGGTATGATCATCTGTGGACCTTAAGTTTTAAGAAGCCATTGAAGTTGAAACGTGTTGACGGTACACAATTTTAAGCAATTGCGAAAAATTCCATTGAAAGTCAATTAGGGTGATTTGCCAACCGTTGTTCTTTGCCCCTTCGATGACAAAATTGTCAATATGACAGCCATCTATCAGCCGTCTATCGATTACAAAAAAAAACTGAATCAAGTAAATTGAAATGTTCACTGATGAAATTGAGGCATTTTATGATATTTTCTGCCATTTTTTTTTCTACCTAGCTTCATACGTTTGATAAGATGAAATAATCCTTTAATAATAGAGTGAAGAAAAGTTTCATCATTTGAAACATAGTGGTTATAACTGTTTTGATGTTTCGCTAAACCGTACTGTACAGGAAAGTATTTTTCATTTCATGAATCCCTTTTACTTAACAGATTTTTTGGAACTTGGAATAGTGTATTCATAAACTTATTCAAACTGCTGCTGGCAACCCGTTCCACGAAATCGTGCCTCCCGTAGTGCCAAAATGTCACCTACAAGCCTGCAGGTGCTATCAACCGAACTCATTAGCCGTATCGCTCGAGATGCCCGTTACTTTGGCCGGGAGGACTGTGTTCTGTAGTTAAGTCCGTTCTCGACATTGGCAACTTGTTGCATCGCTGCTGCAGTGGACCATTTATACCTCCAAATGATTCTCATTTGTGTTCGTTTATTGTCATCATCGCCAATGAACCGAGTTCCTCGAGCCCCAGCATTTAACTACCCTCAAACTCCCACGTTTTGGCCATCTTACATTTGGCCACGAGGCTTATCTGCGACGTTGTTGTTGCACGTGCTGCTCCATGTTCTTCGGGAAGATTCAGATCCCCGCGCCGGAGGTCGTTGAACACATTCTCGCTGCTACCAAAACAGAAAAAAAACGACTTTGGGATTCGGAATGGTTCCTGTTAACGGTATGGTGAAAACGACTTTTTCTTTGAGGTGGGGGAGTTGGATATTTGAGGTAAGGTGACCGACGAAAAAATGCACCATATAGCACTTCATTTGTAGTACGATTCCGTGAAATGACCATTCCTGTCGGGCTAATTGAGAGCCGTGCTGTTTGTCCACGCTAGGGGGAAGCTTCTTAATGTGGATGCACTGCACTGCAACTAATAAAAGCGGAAAGTAATGATCTTTTTCAGCATAAAAACTGTTAAACATTAAATTTCCAGCTGATTCAGGTAATCAGTTTTTGTGAAAATGACCACAGTTGTAACGGTTCTTGGACCACAGTTCTGAACTCATTGTTATTTTTGGAGTTGATATTAACGAAGAATAAAGTCTCTTGGATAAGTTAATATTAGTTGAAAATAAATGGATTACCGACTTTTTTTTTCTACCGACAATATTCCTCCAAAAAAATGTATTGAATGTTAAGTATAAATTTTAGGAGCTTTAAATTTTTGATAGCATCTAGTGACAAAATGCTGTTTTGTTTGATAAAACCAGTTACAAGACAATCACACAACATAAAGTCCAATGGCACCGAAAAATTCCCAGGCTCGATGATTAATGGTTTTCCATCAGCCCCATCAGACTCACCTTTCATCTCTCGACTGTCCGAAATGTTACTCCAGCTTAATAATCCAGATTTGTTGTTCTTTTTGTTCAAACTTTGGCCATCCATCCAGCACGCATTTCAACGCACAATATATCACTCAAAGTGGGTCCCCGGATCGGAAAGTCACCGAGACCGGGGGAACCTGCCGTGTCATCCTTGTGTCTCTTTTTTGAAGGCTGGAGCAGCAGCTTTTCTTTCCTGCTGCTGCCCCACATCGTGGATCCATCGTGGATTTTTGAATGCTGTGGGAAACAGCAGAGATTAGAATCACCTTGCAACGGAACCTGCTTGTTTGAGTTAATTTTTCACGTTTTACGGATTATTGTGCTGGTTTATGTTTAATGAACCTGTGCACACCTTTGCAGTGTTTCTCAAAAGAGTTTTTTTGTGACGGGAAGTCAAAAATCGAGTTTTGCGAGTCCACAAAATTTGGAATTGAAAAATCCTTATTGGAGTTGAAAAAATCTTTTCAAAAATCAATTATATCTTGTTTTATTTGTATCGTATTCGTATCGTATTCGTATCGTATTCGTATCGTATTCGTATCGTATTCGTATCGTATTCGTATCGTATTCGTATCGTATTCGTATCGTATTCGTATCGTATTCGTATCGTATTCGTATCGTATTCGTATCGTATTCGTATCGTATTCGTATCGTATTCGTATCGTATTCGTATCGTATTCGTATCGTATTCGTATCGTATTCGTATCGTATTCGTATCGTATTCGTATCGTATTCGTATCGTATTCGTATCGTATTCGTATCGTATTCGTATCGTATTCGTATCATATTCGTATCGTATTCGTATCGTATTCGTATCGTATTCGTATCGTATTCGTATCGTATTCGTATCGTATTCGTATCGTATTCGTATCGTATTCGTATCGTATTCGTATCGTATTCGTATCGTATTCGTATCGTATTCGTATCGTATTCGTATCGTATTCGTATCGTATTCGTATCGTATTCGTATCGTATTCGTATCGTATTCGTATCGTATTCGTATCGTATTCGTATCGTATTCGTATCGTATTCGTATCGTATTCGTATCGTATTCGTATCGTATTCGTATCGTATTCGTATCGTATTCGTATCGTATTCGTATCGTATTCGTATCGTATTCGTATCGTATTCGTATCGTATTCGTATCGTATTCGTATCGTATTCGTATCGTATTCGTATCGTATTCGTATCGTATTCGTATCGTATTCGTATCGTATTCGTATCGTATTCGTATCGTATTCGTATCGTATTCGTATCGTATTCGTATCGTATTCGTATCGTATTCGTATCGTATTCGTATCGTATTCGTATCGTATTCGTATCGTATTCGTATCGTATTCGTATCGTATTCGTATCGTATTCGTATCGTATTCGTATCGTATTCGTATCGTATTCGTATCGTATTCGTATCGTATTCGTATCGTATTCGTATCGTATTCGTATCGTATTCGTATCGTATTCGTATCGTATTCGTATCGTATTCGTATCGTATTCGTATCGTATTCGTATCGTATTCGTATCGTATTCGTATCGTATTCGTATCGTATTCGTATCGTATTCGTATCGTATTCGTATCGTATTCGTATCGTATTTATATCATATTTGTATTTTACAAAAGTAAAAAAGAACTAGTTCTTTTAATCGGCTTTACCAGTAACATTATGCGAAAACAACACGTTACATAATGAGAACCACTTTCGTTTTCCACCGAAGTAGGAAGAATTTGAAACAATTTGTACTAACATCTAGTTTCGGTTGTTAACTGTGCTGTTTCTGCCCAATCGTGACATCCACATCGAAAGCATAAGCTACAAGACGTCCATGTCGATGCGACGGAAAACAACGTTCGGTGCGGCACCGTCATAACATCATAATTTTTTGTCAGTTTGGCGCGCCAGAAGCCCCGCCATTTGGACTCCGTGGCGACATGATGGTTGCATCGCTGTAACCGGACTCGAGGAGGGTCAAAGTACATTGGTGTGTTCGGTTGAGGACAAATTTTGAATGTCCTACTCGCGCGTCAAGCTGACATAATTTATAAAAATGACACTTGACTCTCACCTGTTACATGTAGGATGGAACCTAGATAGATGGAGCCAGTTTTTTTTTTCTTCAAAAAGAGGGAGGAGGCTGATTTAAGCTTAGTCGTATTTACTGTTTTCAACCGGAAAAGAACTGGTCAACCAACTTCCGCATTTGAACTGTGATATAAAAACAATCTTTTTCTATCATTTGTAACGAAGGGCATCCACAAATTTGTTTTCCAAACAAGACCCTTTACATAAATTTATAGTACAAGCTTAGCAAAAATAAAACTTCAAAACACTTTTATGTGATTTTTTAATAATTCGAAAAATTACCAAAACAGAATAAAACCAAAAAAAAAAATTATGTATTTTAATTTCTCTGAAATTTTTGTCACTTTTGTCATTTTTGTCATTTTTGTCATTTTTGTCATTTTTGTTATTTTGGTCATTTTTGTCATTTTTGTCATTTTTGTCATTTTTGTCATTTTTGTCATTTTTGTCATTTTTGTCATTTTTGTCATTTTTGTCATTTTTGTCATTTTTGTCATTTTTGTCATTTTTGTCATTTTTGTCATTTTTGTCATTTTTGTCATTTTTGTCATTTTTTGTCATTTTTGTCATTTTTGTCATTTTTGTCATTTTTGTCATTTTTGTCATTTTTGTCATTTTTGTCATTTTTGTCATTTTTGTCATTTTTGTCATTTTTGTCATTTTTGTCATTTTTGTCATTTTTGTCATTTTTGTCATTTTTGTCATTTTTGTCATTTTTGTCATTTTTGTCATTTTTGTCATTTTTGTCACTTTTGTCATTTTTGTCATTTTTGTCATTTTTGTCATTTTTGTCATTTTTGTCATTTTTGTCATTTTTGTCATTTTTGTCATTTTTGTCATTTTTGTCATTTTTGTCATTTTTGTCATTTTTGTCATTTTTGTCATTTTTGTCATTTTTGTCATTTTTGTCATTTTTGTCATTTTTTGTCATTTTTGTCATTTTTGCCATTTTTGTCATTTTTGTCATTTTTGTCATTTTTGTCATTTTTGTCATTTTTGTCATTTTTGTCATTTTTGTCATTTTTGTCATTATTGTCATTTTTGTCATTTTTGTCATTTTTGTCATTTTTGTCATTTTTGTCATTTTTGTCATTTTTGTCATTTTTGTCATTTTTGTCATTTTTGTCATTTTTGTCATTTTTGTCATTTTTGTCATTTTTGTCATTTTTGTCATTTTTGTCATTTTTGTCATTTTTGTCATTTTTGTCATTTTTGTCATTTTTGTCATTTTTGTCATTTTTGTCATTTTTGTTTTTTTTTGTCATTTTTGTGATTTTTGTGATTTTTGTCTTTTTTGTCATTTTTGTCATTTTTGTCATTTTTGTCATTTTTGTCATTTTTGTCATTTTTGTCATTTTTGTCATTTTTGTCATTTTTGTCATTTTTGTCATTTTTGTCATTTTTGTCATTTTTGTCATTTTTGTCATTTTTGTCATTTTTGTCATTTTTGTCATTTTTGTCATTTTTGTCATTTTTGTCATTTTTGTCATTTTTGTCATTTTTGTCATTTTTGTCATTTTTGTCATTTTTGTCATTTTTGTCATTTTTGTCATTTTTGTCATTTTTGTCATTTTTGTCATTTTTGTCATTTTTGTCATTTTTGTCATTTTTGTCATTTTTGTCATTTTTGTCATTTTTGTCATTTTTGTCATTTTTGTCATTTTTGTCATTTTTGTCATTTTTGTCATTTTTGACATTTTTGTCATTTTTGTCATTTTTGTCATTTTTGTCATTTTTGTCATTTTTGTCATTTTTGTCATTTTTGTCATTTTTGTCATTTTTGTCATTTTTGTCATTTTTGTCATTTTTGTCATTTTTGTCATTTTTGTCATTTTTGTCATTTTTGTCATTTTTGTCATTTTTGTCATTCTTGTAATTTTTGTAATTTTTGTCATTTTTGTCATTTTTGTCATTTTTGTAATTTTAGTAATTTTTGTCATTTTTGTCATTTTTGTCAGTTTTGTTATTTTTGATAATGTTTGACAATTTGGAATTATTTTCAAATTTCTGTTCTTCATTTGATCTATTAAAAATTTAGTTTTGATCGATTGAATACATTTTTCAAAAAAAAAAAAAATGTGGCTGACATAAGTTTATGAAAGGCGTTTTTTGCAAATTTAGTCTTTGTTATCTGTAGCTTCCAATTCCTACATTTAAGATACACTGCCGGCCAAAAGTTTGGGATCACCCGCTAAAAAACATGCAAATTTTGATCGTTCATATCTCAGTCGTTTTAGGACATATTGCAAATTTTCTGATCTCATATGAAAGATATTGAGCAATAGCTATTTTGGAGGTTTTTTGCTCATAAATAATGTTTTAGTTTTGCATCTAAAACTTAACCTAAAGTTAGAACATTTTCTAAAAATTGCACTCAATATTCAAAGCCAATCACTTGCGATAGGGTGAACCAAATTTCAAAATTTGAGTTGCATTAGAATACTTATTCTATACTTCTCAAAACACAATCAAAAAATTTTGTGCGAAAATTTAAGAATGTACTTTTAATTAATAAAATAGACACTTAAGTTATCGTCCAAAAGTTTGGGATCACCCCTTAGCTTGGTGTATCGGCCAAAAACATGCAAATTTATCTCATTCATATCTTTCTCATCTAACATCGTATTGCAGATCTGATGGGTGCATTTGAAAGCTTAGGAATTGTTGTTTTTTCATAAATTCATACAAAAACTATATTTTAAAGTGATAACCATAAAAAATTTACCTGAAATTAATTGTTTTTGAAAATTCACACTTATGATTGTGAATTTTTTATGGTTATCACTTTAAAATATAATTTTTTAATAAATTTATGAAAAAACAACAATTCCTAAGCTTTCAAATGCACCCTTCAGATCTGCAATACGATGTTAGATTAGAAAGATATGAATGAGATAAATTTGCATGTTTTTAAAAGAATGATCCCAAACTTTTGGCCGATACACCATACTAGAGGTGATCCAAACTTTTGGACGATAACTTAAGTGTCTATTTTAATAATTAAAAGTACATTCTTAAATTTTTGCACAAATTTTTTTGATTGTGTTTTGAGAAGTATTTATTGTATTTCTAATACAACTCAAATTTTGAAATTGAGTCCACCCTATCCCAAGATGATAGGATTTGAATATTGAGTGCGATTTTTTGAAAATTTTCTAACTTTAGGTTAAGTTTTAGGTGCAAAACTAAAACATTATTTATGGGCAAAATACCTCCGAAATAGCTATTGCTCATTATCTTTCATATGAGATCAGAAGATTTGCAATATGTCCTTATGAACGATCAAAATTTGCATGTTTTTTAGCGGGTGATCCCAAACTTTTGGCCGGCAGTGTAAGTAATCAAAACAAGCTTTCTTAACTCAAATGCTTCCGTTAGAGCTGATTCCACAATGAAACTTTGATTGGAATGTCACGATTCTTTTGAATATTTCTAACACTCTTTCTAACAGACATCCATCACTGAATGTCACCTTCAATCCAAGTTTCCAGTAACCTAATGATGACATTTTTTGCGCTGCTTTCTTTGGCATGTTTTCATTCACCTTTTGGCACCAATTTTTGGGGCTTATCAAAATGAGCTGTTTGATACTAAACGGCTTAAAATCAGCTTGCTGGACCTAGGCTGGACTCTGGCTAGAGTTTTTTTTCGTTTCGTGATTGCAACATTACGATCATAAATCTTAACCAAAACAAGGTGCTTACCCCTCGAAAGCGTCAAGACGTCCATCTGAACTGCGTTCTGCGAACGAAAAAAGAGTATTTGAGCAAATTTTCCCAAGGATGCAATCGCGTGTACTTGTTGTTACGAACTTGCTGATGATACACATTTTTTGTGTCTCTCGCATGATCTAGTGCGAAACCTCAGCTGATGAACCTTTTTCCTTCCCTTAACCTGACCGTTTATTCGTAAACCTACCTGTAGCGACTTGTCGAGCCATGATCGGTCAGGTTAGTGCTAAAACTAGGGTTTGTCGATGGGGAGAAAGTCATTGGGCATGTTTTGGCAAACATCTACTTTTCTTCTCAAGTCGAGGGAGCTGACCTTCGAAATAAAAGAGGGGATAAAGAAAAGAAATGCTCCCAGAGGATCAGTGCGTGAGAGAAAGTCGTTCATTCGCCGGCTCGCTTGTTGCATCCAGTAGGTACAGTGTTTAAGTATGAAGAACATTCAGATTTGATTAATTTCAGCGTACTGACATAATTAAGTTTTACACAACACGCTAAGATGATCCACGTGGGAATTCTGCCGATTACTGAATGCATTTTGGGTGTACTCAGCGAGATAAAAATTACACAGATGAAGCCTTGCCTTGGAGTCAAATTCATATAAGTGCATTTTAAAAACTTCTTTGAAGATTTTCACACTGATGCTGAAATTCAGAAAAACTTTAAATTTCAAGTTTTTTTTCTATCATTTTCCTCTTGTGTATTTTCAACCTAGATTTTGTTTAGATTTACCCTTTATTTTGCAACATGTTAAAACAAGGTGTACTCCATTTCCCCGAAAACCATTGCCCAGAATGAAAAATCACCAGAATTTCAATCACCAGAAATCCACTTCCCCAGAATTTTTTCCCAGAATGCACCATTTCCCAGAATTTTTTTTCTCGGAATGAACCATTTCCCTGAAATTTTTTTACCAGAATGAACCATTTACCAGAAAAATTTTCGCCAGAGTTGCCATTTCCCAGAAAAAAAATTAATATATTTATTCAACCTGAAATTCAAAAAATACAAATAGATTTTTTCCACAAAAATAGGATTTCCATAATACTATACTTTTGTGGCATAGCCGCAACCAACGAGGATGAAGGGGCCGAGGCGGCACAAAGCCGCCGAAGCTCCCAAATCCAAGTTGCCGCAAACCCGCCGTCGGAAGCGGCGGCCCTAAAACATTGGTCTAGGTCTGCCGGAGCTTCCTAGGTCTGCGTGAAAGCTAGGGGTGATCCCTTAGTCCCGTCCGCCACGCGACAGCGTGAGGAGTCAGATACCAAAACGGTTTTTCAAAGGACCATGGTTAGCATTGAATCAATTAAAGTACCCAAACCATAAACAAAGCACAATATTGGTTCTAAAATAAATTTGGTTGGAAAATTTCAAACCTGTAGTTTCATTTAGAAAATTGTTTTGAAAAAATAAATTTCGAATCATATGAAATTTACAAGAATTCATTGGAAAAAAAAGCAAATAAAAATACTAGAGGAAAAATTCTGGGATTCGTGCCATTCTGGGAAATGTTCCATTCTGGGGAAACAAATTCTGGGAAATGGTCTATTCAGGGAAAAAAATTTTTGGTAAATGGTGCATTCTGGGGAATTATTTTCTGGGAAATGATTCATTCTGGGGTTTGATTCCGGGTACTTGTCATTCTGGGAAAAATTCATTCTGGGCAAAAGTTTTCGGGTAAATGGGATACAATCGTAAAAACAGTCTACTTGAATTACCCGACCGAATGGTATGCTTAAGATCGAAGATCATCGTTTAAACGTCATTACAAATTTTAAGCTGATATCAACTATTCCTCAAGAAACAAATTCCAATCTCATTTTAATTTTTTGTTTCTTGTTTTTCTATTTAAATGCTCATCTCCACATTCCAAGGGATTTTAATTAGTTACACAAAGCCACATTTGTCCAAGGTTTTTTTTTGTGATGGTCCCCTGAGGCCCATTTGGGTCCTCCCTCCACCCCATACGCATCTTTTGAAGTGGGAGGGATAATTTATCCTTTGGATACTTGTTCATACATTTCTTTGTCATTTTCTGAACTACTTGATCGTCTTATCAACTCCTGCGTATGTCCATCACTGTACAGATTCTATGTCTGATAACGGATCAGATTGCCATCACATTATAAAGATCCCATTTAGGATTCTTGCTTATGTTAAAAGGTTCTCTTCACATATAGTTTTGCCATTCTTTTGAAGCTGTTCATATTCGAATTATCTTTGATGTCTCGCGGCAGGTTATTATACATCTTCAGGCCGTTGTAGAATATAGATCGTTTTGTCATTTCTTTTTTAGCAATGGAAAGTCTAAAATCACAAGCTCCTCTCGTATTGTAACTGTGAATGTCGGTCCGAACCCAAATATGAAGGTGACATTCCTTTTTTTCATTTTATGGACAAACATTAGGCTGTTATAAGCAATACGTTGTTTCACAGATAACCATTTAAGCATGTCGAGCATAAGAGCACTAGGCGTGTATCGGTTGCAGCGTATCACAACTCTCATAATTTTATTTTGGATTTTCTGCAATCGCTTTATTTGTGTATCTGAAGCATTAAGTAGAATTGTCGAACAGTAATCAAAATGTGGCATAATAACCGACTCCACATGAATGATTTTTGACCAGAAAGTCAAATATCTGTTTATCCGGCAAAGAATACCATATTTTTTGGCAATTTTTTTAATTGTATAGTCCACATGCTCTACAAAGTTTAGCTTATCATCGACTTGCACTGCTAGATATTTTGTTTGACGTACTCTTTCAATTACACATCCGCCAATAAGCAGATTTGGGTAATTCACAATTTTGCGGTTGCCTATAATCATCCAGTTGGTTTTATCGAGATTCAAGCAGAATTTTCGTTGTTTCAGAAACTCAGTAATGTTTTCCAAATCAGCATTTGCTTCATGCTTTATGAGTTCTAAGTTTTTACCTGTCCAATAAGACACTAAATCATCAGAAAACAGTTTCAAGTGACCGTGCTGTAGACACATTTTCAAGTCGTTGATGTATAAGATAAAAAGAATTGGCCCCAGGACACTTCCTTGAGGGACACCCAACTTATTTTCTTTAAACTGAGAGTAAGACGAGCCAAACTTTGTCCGTTGCATTCTATTTTCCAAGTAACTTTTGAACCAGTTTAAGACCATGCCACTTAATCCAATTCTTGCTAACACCTCCAACGGTTTCAGTCGATCAATCGTTTCGAACGCTCTCTTAAAGTCAAGGAAAACGGCGACTGTGTAATTCCCATTTTCAACATTCTCTTTCCATTTTCGAAGTATCGAATTTACCGCTGTTTCCGTGGAATGCTGTTTCCTGAATCCTGATTGTTCCTCAATCTAAATATTTTCCGACTCAATGAACTTTAGCAAATGCCGTTTGACTTTTAATTCTAGCACTTTTTCCTGTAACTCTAACATGTTAATAGGTCTGAATAAGGTTGATTCACGTGCATTGGGCTGTTTCAGTGCTGGAATCACTGTTGAAAATTTCCATGTATTTGGCATAGTACCTAATTGCAGACTAGTGTTTATAATTTCCAATAGTGGATTTGCAAGTATTGTTAAAGAGTCCTTGAAAACTCTTAGTGATACATTGTCGAGGCCCGCTGTAGATTTCAAGGTTTTTACTATTTCACTAAATTCTTGAACAGTAACGCTTTCGAAGGAGCTCCAGCTTCGATCATTGTAATCCATTTGTCCCAAGCTGGTATTTGAACCCGCAACTCTACTATCATGAATTTGCTTGACACTGTCTACGAAATAATTATTGAATTTTTCCGCAATTTCCGATTCATTAGTAGTTTCAACACCATTAAAACGTACTGATTTAGATTTTACACCACTTGGGTTAACTAAACGTTTAATCGTTTTCCATAAGAGTTTTCCGTCGTTTCTGTTCTTGTCTAGTTCTTCTTGAACTGATTGATTTTTGGCTTCTTTTATTTTCTGAGAGTATTCATTTCGCACAATTTTGTACCTCAGCCAATTTCTTTCACATGTCTGGCGAAGGAATTGGCTGTACAGCTTATCTCTTCTTATCTCCAACAGGCGAAGGTTAGGGGAAGAGGGGGCATAATGCCCACGTTAAGGAGAAAGCCTTGTTTTAGAATACATTTGAAAAGATTTCCTTTAATTTTCGATTGTGTTCGGAAGTTTGGTTTATTTTTTGTCTAAATCTGATAGTTAGAATAACTGGAAGGTCAAAAAAGGCCACGAATTCAATGAAGTTTAAAGAGTAGGTTGAAAACTGGATTTCAGATTCAGTAGGGGTATAATGCGCATATGTGTGTACCCAATCGCGCCGTTTAACGTTAAATAAGTGTTTATTGATTCAAGTGACTCCGAAAGTGTTTGCCAGGTAAAAAAACTTCTATTCTACTTCACAGATGGAAAAGTGTATTGCTACGCGCAGTGCTGCCAGATATACTGAAATTCTTGTGAATAGTTAATTAAATCTAGATTAAATTTAGGAATTTTAAATATATTCGTTTATATTCAAGTTATGTGTTCCAATACAACTTATAAATATCTTTAAAAATGTTGTGATGAAACTGCATATAAATTTAAACAAATATGAAACATGCTTTAAGATAAACGGACATGGCGCGTTTTGCCCTACCTAGACATGTTTATTAAAACTTGTTCAAAATAACAGAAAATATAATTGAATAAGGAAATTTTTCGTTTTGTGATGATTTTCAAGACCAATGTTCATCATTGTAACAGATGTCAGGTATTTTTTTTTTGTCGATAGATGCCGTAATTCCTTACTAAAGTCAAGGCACAAATTGCAAGGAATATGGCTTGAAAAGTATTTTTGGATTTTTGCAAGGATTTGTCGCATATTTGATGCTATTTTTTTGTACAAAAGGTTTCTACTGTTAATAAGAAGGGAATAGCGTACCGAATTCTTAAAATAAGTGTATATCTAGCTAGATATCGCAGTGGGGCGTTTTGCCCACACTGGGCATTATACCCCCAGTTCCCCTACTAGAATACCAATTATTGGTGATTTTTCTATTTACTCCTCGTTCATTTACAAGGGCATTGATACTATTCTTCAGTAATAAATCAAAACCTTTAACAGTTTCGTTGAAATCGCGGCATACTAATGTACCCAATCCTGACTCAAGAATCCGACAGAAGTCAGGTACTGCCGTTTTGTTTTCATGTTACGCTTGCACGCACCTTTTTGTTTCTCAATAAGAGTATTGGCATAAATTGGGCTTAGAAATAAGAAAAAGGTGTAATTTTTTTAATACTTGAAATTCTATTCACTACAAGCATACGGAACTTAATTTTGAATCATTTTTTTTAATAAGTTATCGGAAATATCATTGATTTGTTTGTTGTTTGTTTTTCATTGTTTCGTATTTCAAAAATTTATTTTTTTATTCATATGATCCCTCAGTCCCCATCCATATTTTGATGCAAAAATGTGCAAAATTACGTAAACTCTTTTTTTTTTAAATTTATTTGTTGTGACTTAAAAAATTCTGAGGGTTTGAGGGTTTGATTGAAAAAGACGGTTTTCACACCACTGTTTTGCAGTTTTTGTGGTCATGATTCAAAAAAACTGCAAAAAATATATCCTTGTTTGCAACGTAGTGGGGTACTTAATGAAAAAATTATTCAATTTTTATGTTATCAGCTCAAGCAAGTAGCTTGTAGTAAACCCCATCTAAACAGTGTATTGTAGTGAGATTTTTCGATTTCTAAACTTTAAGGTTGAGAAGTTATGGGTTATTTTCAGTTTTCAATAGGTGGGAGGCATCTTTTCTCATAATCACAGATCCACACTCATTAAAATTCTTATTATAATTTTCATAAGATGCGTCTTATGAACGGCTTCCTAGAGTGCAAATTGTTTTTCATACGAGTCTTATGAAATTCTTTCAGATTCCACAAGAATATCTTATGAAAATAGAAGAAACAACATAGTGCAAAAAAAAGAACATATTCATTCATTCCATCAAAAATACAACAAATTTAGTGTATTTCTCAAATTTCCCTTTTTTTTCGAGAATAGTGATTAACTTCAATTTTTACGGGGTGTTAGTTTGGTAGTTGAACTGAAATTTGTGAAAATTTTATGAAAAAATATCAACCTAGATAAATTTTGTAAAAATCAGTTGGGGGACAAGAGAGTCGTCAAACTTCCAAAAGTGTCATATTGACATTCAAGAGTAGATTACGGTGAAATAATTTTTTACTGCACTTCATGGAGGAATGTGAAATTTTGAATGGTCTTAGGAACTTTACCCCATATTATTCAACTTTAGTAAAAAGGCACTTTAATTAATGCTATCAAATCCGTCATTCGATTATCTCGTAATTTTTTTGAAAAGTGACAAAAGGCTAAGGAATAAAATGCTCATCTTGTTTTTTTTTTTGGAAAAAAAACCGAAGTTTAAAAAAAAAAAAGGAAATAAGGTAGGCTTACCAGATACTTTCAGAAAAAAACGGGACATTTCACTAATAAACGGCGGGACGTCGCTGAAAAAAACGGAACATTTTGGAAACTCTTTAAAACCAAATTTTTATGATCATTTCCATCCATGTCTATATGTTCCTTCAGCTAAAATAGTGCATAGAAAGTACTAAAATTGGATAAAGGAAATTTGTTTAAAAATTTCATTCCCAAGAATACTTTCATCTGTGTAAACTGCGTACACTTCTGTCGAAAATGTTGTAGCTCAAACCAATTTAAATCCCAAATTTGAAGAAAGTTTTAATATTATTAAACAGCCGGTTTTGATGATCTACCAAGATTATTGTCATTGTTTGATTTAAATTTTTTTCCGCTCGGTTGCCCGGTTTAAAAAATAACATCCGGGATTCCTTTTTCCTTAAGCTTTGCAAGGGATTCTGCTAGGATCCGGGATAAAAATATAGAGCCATCATCAGTAACAAACAACTTAAAGCACGTTATCTTCAAAAGAAAAATATTAACATCGCTAAAACGTGTTTAATGTATGTTTAACTGAACCCATTTTTTATAGTGATGCAAAGATAAGCTTTCAGATTTCCGGGGTTGGCCGAACTTATCCGGGTATTTGCCGGTTGCCCGGATTTCGTAAAAAAAGCTTGGATTTTTCACAGATTTTTTAATTTATTTTCAAAATTGAACAAAAAAAATTCAATTGAGCTATTATAATCATGAACAGTATTTCGGGAGCCCAAGAAAAGATAAAAAATGCGCTATCCTTTTTGAATTTTATTGAATAATTGAATTTGATTTTAATTTAATGGTTTTGACCAAATTTGCTCGGATATTGCCAGGATTTTGGAATGCAAATTTTGAAATCAGATGCCCGGTTTTATCATTAAATTGCCTACATTCACCAGGTCTGGATATGGAAAATATTCTGGCAACCTTATATGCTAAACAAAACGAATTATTTAACTTTGAAAAAAATGCTGCTTATTTCGAGAAAAGGAAAAACAAAAAACACTATATTTGAATGATTTTCTGTGTCGAACCATTGAATAGAAATTGAGGCTAAATTAAGGCTTTTCCAGTGTAAGATAGTGAAACTTCATAAAAGTGTTACCTATTTAATTTATCGATAGGGCTGATGAATATCATGTTTTTAATGTAATAAAGTTTCTAGTTTGGAAAATCATAAATGGATAAAAAAAAAGATTAGAAAACAATGACAGTAGTAGAAAATAATCGAGGAGAGATTTTATAAGAAGCGCTTTCATCAAGCACTGATCCACTATTCTGAAGGGAAGAATCGGAGAAGGTTGAGTCTACCACAATGGTTTTCTCAGGAAAAAGTAGGACATTTTGAGAGAAAAGCATGGAACATGTCCCATTTTTGCGGGACTGATGGCAATTCTAAAATAAGAGCACATTTTTACCCCACATTTTAATCTGCAGTGATATAAGCAAAACATATGGCTACATTTTTAAAAATTGATTTAAAAACACGTACAATTAAAACTGTCTTTTTTTAAATTTCAGAAAAAAAATATCTCTGGAACAAATTCATTAGGAATTCAGCGAAATTCCTTTATATCGAGATAAAGACTAGAGCATTTAAATTCGCCAGAACGTTTAGGACAGAAGTACCAAAACTGATTATAGCAAACAAGTTTTTTCCACGAATCTGAAATGCTCTTTTTGCCAATAATATTGAACCCATGCCATTCCAAATTGTAGTCTCCTTAATAAGATCTATTACCACAAATCGGTTATCATTTCGGTTCCAAGATAATGTTTCGTGTGTGGTGGGAAAGCGCTTGATCGACGGACTTCTTTGCTGCTATGATGTTACCGGTGCTTGTGGCATCGATACGCCATTCAACCTGTTTTCTCATGTGAAAATAAAGAGTTAGTAATCGTTAAGGGAAATAATCGATTTGTGAACCCTCATTTTTCTGCTCGTTATTGTTTGTTTTCACCCTTTTTGTGGGTACCTACCTGACTGACTCGACCGACGATGGTTTGTGGCGATTTGCCTACTATTCGCGTAACTAATGAGATCTTTGCGTAATTTATGGCACTGGCTAAGCCAAACCGATTACCTTCATCCTCTTTCTTCGGATTCATACATTTGACCCTTTCTTCGTGGGTATGATTATTTCTCTTTAGTTCGGGTGCTCGACTCTCGGTCGAAATGAGCTCGTGATGATGATGATGCAGGAAACCGTTCGTTGCTCACCTGTTGCCTAATCGAGAAAAACTTTACCGATCACTGGTTGATTTAAGCTCTGGCTGTAAGAGGTCAACTGATAAACTTAAAGGTAGTCCGTTCATGGGTGAAATTGAATCAATTTATTGCCATTCATCGATTGTTCACTTTCTTCAGTGATTGTGATTCCTGTGGCAGTTCGTTGATAAACACAGAATAAGCGGCGTAATCCGCTGCCGTTGATTGCGATTGATGTGCTGGAATTAAGGTAACAAAGTTAACAAGTTAATAATCGTGTCGTTCAATTACGCATGAAATTCATTTCGATGCATAAAGCTGAGCCTCATATGTATGTAGGAAAGGACTCAGCGGACAACCTGAGCCGATCAAACGAGAAAAATAAAACAACCTGAACAACTTGAATCAGCATCATCTCGTCAGCAAGCAACCTGTGACGAAGCACTTAACCCCTGAGGTGATCTACACACATTAAGATTCGTTACACCTGGGCCCTCGAGGGTCGATTATTAGGTTGTGGAGGGCAGTTCGGAGAGCATAAAAACAAAAAGGAACGCTCGTTTCCATGCTACGGAACGAAAAGGCCTCATCATCATCGTCGTCGTCTCCAGAGCAGCATCAAGACATGAAGAACATACAACGACTAGAGAGACGCAGCAAAAAAAAAAAACAAATCTTAACTTAACAAGATCGAAACACTTGCCTCGTGCGATGATGGTTTGGAGGTGGGTTTTTTTCTCAACTTCATCATAGAGACGACATGAGTGGGGGCTTAACTTGGGCGAGTTCACTCGGTCGATGGACCTTGGAGCGGAAAAATGGTACAAATTTCTAACGCCATGCTATCAAAAAAAAAAAAAAAATTACGTTGGAATGTGCTTTTGGATCGTCAAATCAATCCCTTGTCATTAGCGATGATAGAGCTCCCATACTCGATTGATAAAATATGTAAAATGTAGATCCATTCATTCTAAAAATCCCTTAGAAGGCATAAAATAACAGAAATTTTTTTTTTAAGAACCAGTCAATTGGGTAATAAACATCATTACAAATTTTTGTCAAATTTCTAAAAGGCCTTTTGAAGGCCAATGAAAGTTCTGAAGAACGTATTCAATCTCAGTTTTAGAGATTAAATAATTAAAAAAAATTAGATAATCATTCTTGATCATTTGAAATCTTTAATTTGTATTCCATTTTGTTTTTCATTTTTATTTATTCCAGTTAAGTAAGGAACTGTTTTTAGCCAGCAGATCGTGGCCTAGAGGATAGCATACTTGTCTTCTAAGCCAACGTTCATGAGATCGAATCCCGGTCGTGACATAACCTGGTACACATAGTATGATGAAGGTTGACGGTTATAGCATTAGTGAAATGCTAGCCGTGTATACCTTGTAATTGTACGCCTCAATAATGCAGCACATGCTTGTGGATGGATCTTTTCAAGGGAACTTAGATTGCACTTGGAGATCCTACCTTGATATGTGTGTGCTCGTATTGCTACCGGTAAACAACTGCAGCTTCAACCAATAGTGCAGGGGTGTCAAGTAGCATAGCAAAGTAAAAATAGTAACGTGGGGTAATACCACAATAGATCAACTTAATGGTCGCAGTGGACTCTCTCCCCAACAGGAAAAAAAAGGAACTGTTTCTTTAGACTCATATGTATGATTCCGTTAGCCCCCTTTCCTCTCCCAAAGAGATTTTTCCAAGTAAAATTTTCACTGTTGTATCTGAAAATTACTTGATCTTAAAAGGTGTTTAAAAATAAATTTTAACTGGCAAGTCAGAAAATTGGCGGCGGATTTGCTTATAAAATTTTCCTAGGCTTAAGTCATTTCATTGTACGACACAATACGACGTTTACAAATTGAAATTAAATTTAGATTTGAGATCCGTATGGTTTGAGATGGATATGGTTAATATGTATTGAATTTCTAAAATTGATATACAAAAACCTTATCTCGTCATAAGAATGGGATATTTTTAAGAAGTATAACTAAACAAGAACCATTTTAACTCAAAAATTTATTCATCGAACTCTTATTTTATACATTGACAAGTAGGAAACTTTGTAACAGGCGTTAACCTCACGCGATGGTCAACAGAATTAGCGAAAAAAAATCTAAAATCTAATATATTTTACTTTGCTACTAAAATTTTGATCAAAAAGTCGATAATATCATTACAAATGCTATGCTGATATGCAATATTCTTCAAGAAACCAATTTTTGTTTAGTTTAGTGTAATTTTGTGATTCTTGTTCTTCTCAATGCTCAACATCTTATTTAAAGGTTTTGATAAATTACAGAAGGCAACCAAATTTACATTTTTCCGAGGTGCATTCAACTTGGAATGTAATTTTGACTAATTTGGATGTTCTTTATTTTAACATGCAACTTTTATTTGCGGTTTTGTTATTGAAATAATGTTTGAAAATAGGTTATAATTATTTACGAAAAATCTGCATTTTTTGACAAAACTTCAAAAGAAAAACAAAACATTTTAAAATTACGATTATTATTATCAGTTATTAACTTTCCTAAATTTTGAGTTCTGCGAAAAAGGTTTGAGAAGTTTTTTAATATACTTTTCCTTATTTAACGAATTAAAAAAAGGTTTGAAACCAAATTCAACTTAAGATAATTTTTTAAGCATAAATCTAGTCATAAACAGTTTTCAACAAATTCGTTAAATTAAATTAATTGTTTATATTATTGGTTTGAAAAATTACAACAAAGTTGTGAGTTTCATTACAATGTACTGAGAAACTGATATTTATGAGGAACCAAATATGTTTCATGAAAATAATAATAAAGTTTACGAAAAAAAACTAAAATTTGAATTCAGAGAATCAGTTCATTGGTAATAGAGTTACAGCAATACAAAGCCAAAATTGGGTGTTTTTTATGAAACTTTATTTTTAAACCGGAAGTTCTGGTAAAGCGATCAAAAGTTACAAATTTAAACATCCATGAATAGATTTATTCTTGATCATTTCAAATATTATTAAACTAGCGCAGTAATTGAAACCTGTCGGAAGTTATAAGCATTCTAAAAAGAGCTCTTTTTCGGGACTTTTTTCGTTCAGATTCAGCTACTGGTAATCTGGTAAAACTGTTGACTTATTTTTCAATATTGAGAAACTAGAATAAATTATCTATACAATGAATTATTATTAATCAAAATCGATCAACATTTGCGGCCAGGGGAACACACGGAAACTACAGGTCAAATGTCTTTGAAATTGATTTGTACGCATATTTTGCAAACAGCTTTGGAAGGTTAAATTATGTAAAGTAAACAAAATCAGAATCAGATTTTTCAGTAAATGTTATTTTGGTAGATAATCAGTTGTCAATGATTGATACCACTAATGACTGACATATTTCTAAACATCACATCACCGAAACGAAATGCGTTTATTCAAATTTGGCAAAAGATTCAATTAAAAAAATGCTAAAAATTTACCTAATCAATCACAAAAACAAAATCAACAAAAGGCCAACAGCCTTGAGTTATCAATTGAATTCCATAAACAGGCTTTTATAATGGTAAGACATGTTAATTGAGAAAGATACTTGCTAAATGTGAAAAATCTAATCTTGTTCATTATCATATTTTGTTATAATTTTCAAATGATTTACTGATTTTCAAAGTGCAGTTTGTTTCAATTTTTTAATAAATTTATAGAATTCAAAATTCAAACTTTTTAAATTTTTGGGAATATGTTTGATTAATTTGTCTATGTTTTTCAATTCTGAATTTTTGTGTTCTAGAAATACCTTTACATTTTTCCTTATAAAAAATTCTTTTTCTCAAATCGCGATTAGTGTTATTTAAAATTAAATCACTACAGCGGAATTTTGCTATCAACCCTTCAGTTGAAAATGATGAAAAGTAATAATGTATATTTCTGATAAATTATAAATAACAATTGGTTAAATAATCTTAACAACACATAGTGATTATATTTTTACCTGGTCTGACATTTATTTTTAAATTCGTTTTCTCTGTAATCTGTGTTTTGTAATATAACTATCAAGCTAGACTACTTGGAAATTATTTTTAAACAAATTTCTTGTTCAAAATAAGGAGTATTATTTAAAGAAATATCAATGACTTATCACAAATATCTTTCATTTGGAAATTTTATTGCGATTTGTTTTTAGAAATTATGGTTTGACTTTATCACTTACATTTATATTTTTTTCAGTTTTTGTGATAAACCTGGAGTAAGAAAATGATGTTAGAAATCCATTTTCCTTTGTATCATGAATTTTTGGTGGTATATTTTTATGCTAAACTTTAATTTGTTTTCCTGATAGACTCATTTCCAATAAGCTGATATGTTAACACATTTCAAAAACATGCGATATGTTGCGTCTTAAAGCGTTCATTAATTTCAACGAAAACTGTTACGGTCAATTAAGTGATTATATTTCATTTCAGGTAAATGCACTTTGAAAAACATTTGATTTGATAAAGCAGTTCCATTATTTATATGCTTTACGATCGGTTATGCACCTCCTTCATATCGCTGTATTAACTTTAACAAATTAATTTAATTTATTTTACAAACTCTTTTGAAATATAAACAAAGATTAACCAGATATATGGTAAATACATATTTCATCTAATCTTATCTAAAGTATTAAAAATAAAGTTTGAACAGTACGATTCGTGAGTAAAAGAACGACCACTTTAAAAAAGCTTATGAACCCACCCCAACATAAATTAATATTTAATTTTTGAGAAAGTAGGCTTTCTTTCTTTGCTAACGATATTTTTGTAAAGGTATTATAACCAAAAGGTTTTGCATTTTTTGTGATGTACGTACTTAAATATGCTGAAATAATTTATGAAGAATCATCGCATTATCTTAATAACTTAATAATAACTTTTTTCAGGATCATTGCCTTCCCATAAGAAGAATCTGATAAGAATCTATGCCTTCACATTGAAGTCCTTATTGTTTTTTTAATGATTTTTTTTATTTATTTATTCATCAATATTCTTCACAGTCAGACCTCAAATTATGATCAATGTTTTTCAAACATAAGTTGTCAAACAATCGGTTTATGTAATCTTGAAATTTGAATAGGTTTAATGCGATGTTATTACTACTAGGTAAACAGATGAGGTCTATCAACATAGTTATCCCAGTCGATTGTAACGGATTTTAACCCCAAACAAGTAGCTTAAATTTTAAATTGTAACACAACTAAGCATTTTGATATAAAGCATATTGATATTTCAAAGTTGTGAATGTCATTTTAATTTTTTTAATCATTTTTATTTTCAAAGAGCTCGTTTTATAAATGCTTATACTCATTTTTCTATTATTATTTTTTATCAAAGAAATTTTGAGAAAAGGGTTGTTAAATGAGTGGTTTTTAGATTCTTAAAATTTGTAAATTCAACAATAAAATTACAAAAATTTTGGTAAGCTTTGTCAAAGTCAAGAAAAATGTGATGAAAAAAAAAACAAAAACATTGAATTATTTGACATAAATAAAAAAAATTATTAAAAAAAAACGTTGACAATAAAATTTCTGAATATGGCAAATTAATGAGGAATGTGATAAATAAAATTACAACGAACTGTCATATACCTATATTCTCACATTTTATTCAATTTGTCATAATTTTACAAAGTTTGATATATTTAGTCGGATTTTTGGCATGTTTAAATCATAAGTTTGTCATATTTGTTATATTTTTGTCATTAATGTGTATTATTCTTCCACAATTTTTTATCATAATTTTTTCATTATTTTATCATATTTTCGTCATATTTAAACCACACCTGTCATATTTTTGTAATTTGATTGGCTGTATTTTGTTATTTTGTTTAGTTTGTCCTATTTTTGTCAATTTTTAAACAACTTTAACAATTTTTTTCCATAATTTTGTTAGTTTTATAATGTTTTCGTAATGTTTGTGCTGATTTTTTGTTTCATTTTGTTGAAAAGTATTTGTCATATTTGTCAGATATTTAGATTTTTATTTTTATATACTTTTTATTCTTTTGTAATGATTATGAAATGTTTTGTAATTTTATTGCCACTTTTTTTGTCGTAATGTCATAGTTTTGTCTCCAGCATTCGCCCCACACACTCCCTCGTTAGTTTTCTTCTCGCCAACCGAACACACATTAGCGATTTTAGAAGTAATTAATAAATTAATATTAATATCAAACACAACGAGCACTACATATAATATGCCTTTATAAATTTGAATAAAATAAAACTTGTAAGGGAAAGACGGGCCAAATGCGCATATGAAGGAGAGTACTTTTTTTTCCTATATTCCAATAGATAGAAGTCTGAAAACTATATGCAATTGAGCGGAAATCTGTTTTATATATGAAAGAGCAAATTCTGTTAAAATCTGTTACGGTTTTTGTGAAAATAATTTTTTGATGAAATTAGTCAAAATACTCTGTTAATACAGATACACTTGCAATATTCTGATATTATTCAATTAAAAATAGTAGAAATTCTGATTTGAGCGTAGATTCACTGTTTCAATGATAAAAAGGAAAAAAAAATAAGACTAATCTATTTTTCCTTGATATAGGCATTTAAGCCGCCTGATATGGGTATTCAAAACCTGTCTCTTATTTTAATATCTTATCATTTACAACTTTGGCAAAAGCTTCAATTTGTCGAATTTCTAATTTACAGATGAATAAGATAAAAACATTTACAGTTTTGTTTACAGGTTTTGTACGCACGATAAAAGAATTTCAATATATTTTAACAGAACTTACAATAATCTTGTTTGAATTTAAAAAAAAAATTGACTTTATATATCGTCAATCGGCTGTATGCGCATATAACTCAACATGCGCATTTAGGAAAATTTTCCCCTTATGTGTTTTTTCCACATCTTACAATTTTTTGTTCAATGTGCTCGCAAATATCTTCTATTTTGTGACACTCCTTCCATGGTGACAGGTTAGAAGAGTTGTCAACTGACAATTTTCAAATTTTCGGGTCTAACTTATTCCAATTTTCTCTGAATACACAATACTTTGTTTTTACAGAAACAAATGAGTTTCTGGGACATTAAAATTCTTGATCGTTTGTACAATTCATGATGGATTTTTTTGTTTTAAGATTTTCATATTTCATAAATGTTTTTTATATGTCCAAATTTGTTAGTTTGTTTTTTTTTTTTCAGAAATTATTTGGTTAAAAAATAAAGAACTTTTTTTTTTAATTATTACGTTAAAAATATTGCAGTGGTTAAGTCTCTGGAGTTCTGTTAAAATGAGCAATATTTTTTTTTCTTATTTGAAGTCATGTTAGAACTCAAAAACTTTACCATGAAAAAAACAATCGAAACATGATTCTGAAAATTTGTTCATTTGTTCAAAAGTCTGATTTGATTCGATTTGAAATTAAATTCGTTTATTTGGAAGGGTGCCGTGCACTATACTGATTAGCACCCTTTCAAAAGTCTGAGGATCCCTTGTTTGTATCACATTTTTGAGGAGCATCTAAGGTTTTTATGGTTAATTTACTAGAATCGGTTTAAAATTTCATTTTTTTTGAAAACAGATTTATTATGAAAATGCAACATCAAACTCAGAATCTTGCACGAGGTAGTTTCACGAATATGTCAAATTCTGTCAACTTTGCATTCCACTTTTCAACACTGCTTAGGCTTTAAGCACAATTTTCCCGAATGTTTGGATTATGTGCCGCTATTAAGCATACCCCAGTATAGTGTGAGGGGGGGGGGGGAGGCGCACACGAAGTGACACTTTCAAAACTTATAAGGGTTTAGAAATTTGGCAGGGATGAGAGTTACTATTCATACAAATAAAATTGCTACCCCTACTTGAAATATAAAGAATGATTCCATTAGTAACCCTATCGTTAATATGTCCGCCAACAACATTGCTCACTATAAGTTTTCTTGGAACTCAACCAAAAATACGCTCCCCAAAAACTACAAGTCACTACACAGATCTTGAAAAAAAACCGGACACCTCCGAGCGGCGACGGAAAGATTCTTCCCGAACGCGTGGTCATGTTATTATTTTAATAAAGTGAAAATTAATGATGCATTAGTATTGTCAGCTGTTTGACAAATAATTCATCGATGGGTCCTCCCGCCAACCGGAGAAAGAACTGGGGCAGAACCCAGGAAATTAATTTAAATCGTTTCTAATCGCCCCCGGAGGGGGTCTTAAAATTGAGAAGAAAAAAACCAATCCGACGTTGGAAGCCTTAAAACAACACAATCATGCGTGATCTCCGATAAAATGCGTGCTTGCTGCCACGGAGACAACACAAGTTTTATTAAGTGTTTTTTGATTACACACTGATACTTAAGGCAGAAACACAATACAGCGTCGGTCGTCGCGTCACGTCAGCGGTCAACGCTGTCGATAAGTACTAAAACGCGGACGCGACGCACCCGACGATTTTTGGATCACAATTCAGCGTCAAGAGACATCTAAGATGTCTCTTGACGCTGAATTGTGATGCAAAAATCGTCGGGTGCGTCGCGTCCGCGTTTTAGTACTTATCGACAGCGTTGACCGCTGACGTGACGCGACGACCGACGCTGTATTGTGTTTCTGCCTTTACTCACTCCATGGACAGGTTGGGCAAATAATTTGAAGCTTGGAATTCGGACTCGCTTATGGCGTGCGATGATTGATTGTTAATTAATGTGACTGATTACAGTTTTTTTGCAACTCCTCGAGGCTGAAGAAAGCGATAACACATTACCTAAAATTATGGTGGTGGATAAGTGTTAAATGTGTCATTAATGAGAAATGTTTATCTTTTGAAAACAGATTTCCATTGATTTGGAATGATTGTATGCTGCAGGCATAATTTTGTGAGTGTCAAATTCAAAAACAATTGCTAGAAACAATGTGCAAAATTCAGAATTAGAAATTACTACGATTTGAGTTGCATGTGTACGTAAATATTTTTATCAAGTGAAGTTGACTAGAACATCTAATCTTTCTAGTTCTTACATTTTTATTTGTAAAAAGTCTCCAAACACCTTTATGTGATTTAATTCTTAATTTTCAAAATCGATTCCAGAGTTGAAATTTTAGATGCAAAGGGATTAAACGGGGCGCTCGCTCGTCGTTGTGTCAGGTGAATATTTTAATCTGTTGACGACGAAGCTGATGGCGGGTTCTTCGGGGATGGTCTGGGCAATAAACTCAACCGAGATGATCCGAGATTAGCTTTCCATTATTTCCTTTTTTCAAATAGAGAGTCTCATCCATACAAAAAAAATTTTTTTGCTTAGAAAACCTTCTACAGATTGAAGTAAATTGATTTCTCCAATTATAAATTTTTACAAAAAAGATTCATCAAAGAATGAGTAAATGAGTTTGAAATTTGATATACAGTTTTAAGGAATAGTTTCATATTCAAAATAGGGATTTGAAAAATTCAATGGTTTGACAATTTTACTCACAAAAGTCATCATTTATTTTCCAAATCTTTAAAAAATTATCATCAAAATTTGAAATACTTGCTAATTCATCCAGATGCTACTCTATGTCGAAAACTAGAGACAGGTTGATCCATAAACGGTATTTTGAACGTCAAGCTCCACCACTAACCGTTGGCAATTTTTTTTCCGGAAAGGTCAACCCCATAGCAAGTGGAAGGCAATATTTCATAAGCAATTCAAGCCTAATCCAAGCCAAGTGTGGCAAACGGGTGGACATTCAAAATATTTTGTTGTTGTTTAGATTTAGGTTTTGTATTTTGAGACCTGCCACTCCTACCTGAAAAATAACCCGAGTCATTTAGGCTGATTTTTTTTCTGGTTGCGGGAAGAGACTTTTATGGCGTGACAGGTTCTTTAACGGATTTGCGATGGATGGTTTTGGTTTTTTTCGTTTCACTTTTTTCGCATTTTTCGAATAGTTTGGAAGTTTGCCGATGATAGCGACAACTTCGATGACTTGCTGAAACGGACAATATAAAACAGACCATGAGAAAAAAAATGAAACCAAATGAAACAGAATTAAAGCAATAATTTGATTGATTCATTAACTTGAAGGCATTCAATGAATTTATCATCAATGAGAAAAAGAAATGCTCCACCACCCCGACGGAGTAACAGACGGTCAAATATTTACAGAAGCTAATCTCGTCCGGTTTCTAGGCAAAAGCAACATAACCTGGTCGATAACCAGCATCAGTAACTTGTTCCTCGCTCATGTTGATTGACCCTTGACCATCGGAGGCTGGAACGTCGCGCTACTTCATCATTGCCCGATTGAAATGTAGCTACCCGAAGACCATTGGGTATCTCCATTCATTCAGCCAATTCTTGCTTACGTAGTAAATTCGTATAGTCATATGGGCTTACGAGAAAACGGGGAGTCGCCATTCATAGATCTGAAACGTGTTGCTGGGGTCACAGTACATATGTCATAATCCTCGGATGGATGGAAAGATTTGTGGTGAGTACAATTGGTATCTACGGAAGCCTTTGGTTCTCGCCATTTATTATCACACCTCATCTGACTTCTTGTTAAAAAAAAAACTAAACTGCTCTTCAAGTTTGGGACACGTAATATGAGGCAATTCAAAATCTTGGAAAATAGTGTTACGTTTTATCCTTTCTTTTTTTATTGGGGAACACCATCAAACTAAACAAATGGCTCTAAGAACAGTTCCGTAAGAGTTTTACTAGTCTGTTTATTGTAACAAGGTGAATTCTATCCAGCAAAAAAAAAAAAAGTTCCTCTTAAAAAGTAATTTTAATTTTAAATAGAGCCTAATCGATCTCAAGCATTCGTTAAACTTCTGAAAAAAAAGCAACGAAAAAGACTCTTTTTACACTTATAAAGCTTAGTTCATCGATTATCCCAAAGGTAAGCCTTAAACCGTGGTTTAATAGATTGGACCTGAGTCGGGATTTTATTTGTATATTTTACCGTCTCATGTCCAATCATTATTCCTTAGACGCGTTACTCTTTCGTGTGAATCTCGATGGAAGCAATTTATATGGTTGTGGCCAAGGTTACCATGACATCGAGCATATTGTTTGGTCTTGTGAGGACCATCTGACCGCCAGAGCGAGTTTGATAGATTCCCTTCAAAATAAGGTCTATGAAGAAAATGAAAGTTATTTTATGATAATTCATGAAAATTTCATCATAATTCATCGGTTTTTATAAGTTTTTTTTAAATTATATTCTTGGGACCTCCTATCGACCAGCGAGCATTTTTTTCATTCATGATTTTGATCAGTTTTCCTAACTTAAACTTCGGTTAATCTGTATTTTCAATTTCTGCTACTTTTCGGTCCAATACTTCTCTTTTAAAAGAAACTGAGGGCAATTTAGTGGATTCAGCTGTTTCGAAAATAACAAAATTTGATAATTTTTGAGACCCTTCAAAGCGAAGAAAAACCATCATGAGATTGAATTTTATGTATAATCGGTTAGTATTGATTGTAGGTTGCGAAAGGTAGATACAAGAAAACTCTTTTAAGGCATCCAAACAGCGAAAACCAAAGTTTTCATTTTGATTTTTTTTTTGTTTTTATTTCACAGGAGCGAAATTTTGGCAAATCATTTTATTTTATGCAAAACAATTAACAAATAAATACTTTGATATGCTAGGGATCTTGACACGACCGGACATGGTATAGGATTCAACCGCTGGAATTTGTTTGAAATAGAGGTTTTCCATAAGTTTTGTCGTCAATCAGAAATCATCTGTCTCATAAAATCGATATCGGCTATACAGCTTACAAACTCTGGAACAAGCAAACAATTTTGTTTGAGGTTAGGTTTATTCAAAACATAAAAATTCTGAAATAAGACTCGACTTCCCTGATGACCCTTAACCGTAGTTGCCGATCATGTCTTTCCCTACAATGCTTGATTTGAACTTTGTGGACATTTTGGACAGTGTTTACATACTTTTCCACAACTCACAGACAGTAGTTCTTAGAATATTCGACGGTTTTGTCGGCTACAGATTTAATAATGATGGATTTTGAAAGATATTGTGCAAAACTATTTTTTTCTTTTTCTCTTATATCGTAAATACCTCAAAAACGCGTGAATTCTAAATTTAAGAAAAAAATAGTTCAAAAAGAACTTTTTACAGGTAGCAAAATGCTGTCAAAATTTTGAATGTCCGGTTACTTGTAAATGAGCTATTGGTAAAAGAAAGTGTACCATTTCTATAAGAACTAAGTTAAAGCTTTACCATCAATTTTTTTATTATATTTTCCTATTTTTAACTTCCTTATTGTTAGTTCTTCAAAATGTTCCTCTGATCTTCTCTTACTGGCTTTAGATGTATTCAAGCATAATTCTAAATTCGTTGCAGTAATGGGATACGATCCATAGCACTACGAGGTGATAGTCTTTTACCTTATTCAGTATGTTTTTAGCGCATTTCTTTGTATATCCACGTCAATTTGTGGAAGTCACTTACAATGCACGTACAAATCACTTTGCTGGATTCAACTAGATGGCGCTTCAGAACTTCCAACCCGTCATGTTTTGTAGAGAAGACTTCGGGCTTCTGTATACCCTAGATAGCCAAGTCCATAGGGTTCAGGTCCGGCGAACTCCCCGACCACTCCATACTCGAAATTAACCCTCGAAAAAAAAATTCCCACACAAAAATTGGAACCTTTTTCTTCGTAAGCCAATGCGAAGTTCTGCTGAATTACCACCAACCAAAACCAAAATTAGGACGTGTCCACAGTTCGAGGACATGCCGTAGAACTATTTTAGATACGTAAATTGATTGATCTACACCTCTTCAGGGTGTTCGGTTGATTTCACCAGGAAAGTACGGGCGATTCCGACCCAGACCTTTAATAAGACAGATTTCTGTCGTTTGTGGCTTTTAATACGTTTGCATAGGTTCGTGATCTTTCTGGCAACCAAAATCTGTAGTTCTGTTTTTTTACTAATACCTAGCTGTACGGCGCCGAATTCATCGACAGAAAACACGATATTCTCCAAATTTTCATTCGCGGACCGCGTAAGCTGCGACTTCACCCTTTTACCCGCTCTTGCTTCTGTTCAAACGAGAGGTCTTGAAATCTTAGGATCTTGTAAGGCTGAGCCTAAAGATCATCTTCCAAGATCCGACGGCGATTTTGTTCCGGTGTATTAAAATCTATCGCTAATTTAGGGTTACTACGCCAAGAATTCTCTCAGGGTGCATCTTGATGATGGTGGGTATCGCCACTGTAGCTTGACGATCCCCACCATACTATACTTGGGTACTTCTGATCTCCAGTTATCTTCCAAGTGCGAGCCAAAATTTAAAAAAAATTCATACACTCATTGGACAACTCACGAAATATGTCTTTCCACCGTTTCACAGCCTGGAACTGGACAATCAAAGCACTACGTTAAGGTTCAAGGACTATTTTTACAAAAAAAAAAAACACTTGATTACAAAATTTACTAAAATATCCTCTGACATCTTAGACATAATATTAACAAGGTGAGAAGGTGTCATCTAACTTGGTTTTGTTGTCGACTTACATCATCCTCCTGTTTTTATGATGTTTATGTTTGAAGATGTATTGCCACCACCAATGCTGGACGCATTGGTTTTCGACTTCAGACGATGCGATTTCGACTCTCTGAATGAGTCTTTAGCTGCTGTTGATTGGCCAAGTATTTTATATGGTTCAATCGATCATGTGCTAGAAACTTTTTATGGAAAATTGCATGAACTATTCCGAGCTTTTGTTCCTGTTAAAAAACGGCGCTCACGTATTGGAGTAAGTCAACCTTGGCTAAACCTCGAACTTCGTAACCTTCGCAATCGTTTGAGGAAAGCGAGAAAAAGGTTCCGCAACGGCCATGATATGACCGTGTCTCTTGAGGTACGTGACTTAGAGAGCGCCTACAACACATTGCACGTGACAAGTTTCTGTGACTACATCAATCGCATTCAGGATAACGCTCGCACCGACCCCTTATCTTTTTGGTCATACGTTCGACAAAGAAAGGGTACTCAGAGTATACCTCAAGTGACCACATACGACGATGAAACTTCCGAAACGCCAAATGCTGTTGCAATGCAATTCTCGACATTCTTTCAGAGTGTTCTTAGCACTAACACACCACCTTTATGCGAATCATACCTAAGTAGCTTGCCGAATCGTGACTTCAACCTTCCTCTGCTGAATTTCTCCTCGAACGACGTCTTCCGGAAGCTGTCTACGATAGATGAAACAAAAGGACCTGGACCAGATAACATTCCTCCAATTCTGTTTAAGAAATGCGCCGATCCGTTATCCGTACCAATATCGATCATCTTTAACCAATCGTTAACGGAAGGTACTTTTTCCACCGCATGGAAAATCGCATCAATCACTCCAATCCTCAAAGCCGGCGACGTGCATCGAGTGGAAAACTACCGAGGGATTTCGATTCTAAGCTGTTTGCCTAAGATATTCGAGAGCCTCGTTTATGACGTACTTTATCAATCGGTGCACCACTGTATTTCTGAAGATCAACATGGATTCATGAAACGTAGATCTACGACCACCAATCTTATGACGTACGTTTCGAAGTTGGTTACTAGGCTGGATAAACGTCAACAAGTCGATGCAGTTTATGTAGACTTGAGCAAGGCTTTTGATAGAGTACCGCACAAATTTGTCATCAAAAAAATGCGTCGGATAGGACTACCTGATTGGCTTTGCAAATGGATCAACTCTTATCTCGTAGACCGGACAGCTTACGTACGACTAAACAACGTGAACTCGACGCCTTTTCGAATCACTTCTGGAGTTCCACAAGGAAGTCATCTGGGACCTTTGATTTTCGTTCTTTTTATCAACGATCTATGTGCTGTCATTGAATCGGATAAGTTCTGGTACGCCGACGATCTAAAGATTTTTCGTACCATAGCTTCACTAGTTGACTGCTGTGCTCTCCAAAAAGACATCGATTCAATTCTAACGTGGTGTCATCAGAATGGTATGGCTCCTAATATTTCCAAATGTAGTGTCATATCTTTCACTCGTAAACGTCAACCTATGAACTTCGAGTACAAAATGTCATCGACTACTTTAAGCCGCAATTCTATCGTCAAGGACCTTGGCATAATTTTGGACACCAAGCTCACTTTCTCGCAGCATATCTCGACTACAACAGCTAAGGGCTTTGCGGTTCTTGGCTTCATACGACGAAACACGCAATTCTTCAACGACTACTACTGCCTAAAAGCACTTTATTGTGCTCTTGTACGCAGCATTGTCGAATACGGAGTACAAATCTGGGCTCCATACCAGGTTGTACAGGCAAACCGGATCGAAAGAGTACAACGATGCTTCCTCAGATACGCTCTGCGCCAGATACCATGGAACGACGCCTTGAACCTCCCGCCTTACGAACAGTGCTGTTTGTTGCTGAGTCTACCGACGCTGGCATCAAGGCGCATTCTTCTACAACGGCTCTTTGTCTTTGATATTCTACAGAATAATGTGGACTGCCCAGAATTGTTGTCGTTACTTCCGTTTAACGCTGTATTGTAAGATCTACTCGGACGCAGGAGTTCCTCAGACTTACTACTAGACGAACCCGATACGGACAAAACAACCCTTTGGATACATGTTGTGCTCGTTTCAATGAAATAGTTAGTAACTTTGATTTTAATATTTCTAAGGCTGTGTTTAAAAGTAGAATAAGATAGTATCTTTTTGTGATGTGTAAACATCTCTAAATGTCTGCAAAGACTAAATAAATAAATAAATAAATATACTTCGTAACAATCACTCCTAAAGCTTTGTAGCAGTTCAATTGCCGAACCCTGTAGTAACGTAATGTTTACATGTGCAAAATTTTGTGACGATCTGTTGGGTGGTTTTTGAGATAGCGCCTAATGTATAAGTATATTGACTAAAATGTTTGGGCATCACACGCGTCATCTATATTTAACACTATGAACTACCGCTTTTTTCTAAATCAAGGCTATTTGCGTTGACGTTCTTCATTTCCTGGAACTTGACCTTCAAAATAAGTTTTTCAATTTTATCGAAATAATGATAAATTTAGCAGATTGTCCACCTTCTGCTAGAAAACAACATAATAAGCTTTTTATCACTCCATCTAAGTTTTCCTTTATGGCACGATTCCAGATCAAACCAAAACAGAGTTTTTACTTTGAGAAAACTATGAAAGTGCTGTGGATGAAAAACAGTCGCTTTTGTAGGCATATTGATGTATATAGCCGTTAATTGGGCCAATCGTTATGAACCATTTATCGATTTGCATCTTCCGGCGATCGTCAGGCTAATAAAGTACTGGATATCGTTTATTTTAAATTTTACTCTCGTTCTTCTCCAGAACATTCAGGAAAGTTTTTTCAATGAACTTAACCTTACTTTAATCCAAATGTTGTAGTTGGATTCTGATCTGTTTTTCACACAGGGACGTCCAAAAGGTGTGAGTATTATCTACGCAGGACTCCTCTCCAACGCAGAAATTCAAAGAGGAAAAAAACCTCACAAACCCCATATTATCAACAATAAATCATATCTCGCCAATGTTATTCAAACCGTGTGGAGCACATCCTCAGATGTCCCCATTTTTTTCCTTTTTTTTGACAGATTTAAGCTTTCATCTCCTATGCTCTCAAGGCAAAAAAAGCTTAAACCTGAAGAAAAAAAGCTAAAAAACGAGATTCACGAGCACATATTTAAAAGATCTTGGTCACACGATATATAGACAAATCGTGTAACGTTGCAAGGATCTGCAATTAATTTGAAACGAACTAAACATAAACATACCTAACTTCACACCAACACAATAGAAAAACAGATCAGAATCCAACTACAAGTTCTATAGCCACAGATAATAAAAAATAAGAGTTATCAAGAAGTGATCGCTTGGAGACAGACATTTTTGAAATAGACACAAAAAGTGGTTAATTCAGATTAAACAAGTGTTTAAATTATTATTCATTCTGGTATGTACTCAAAATTTAACAACATAAAATCAAATTATTTATAACTTATAGCTATTTAAAACATAATATAGGTTCCGAAAAATCCAACATCAACCCATCCATCAAAAATATAACAGGCACAAACAGTACACACTCTGTAAGTCGATCAATTTAGAATGTAAAACACCAAAATTATACATTCGATCATAATAAATTGTAGATTTCCCTAATGATGACCAAGATCAAGACTGAAACGATGGACATTGAGTTTATTTGCTGTTTTTAATAATATTCCAACTGACTGAGAAGCCGAAACGTCCTTAATTAAAAATTTAGCTCACTGTTAGTTCCTATCGGACTTCAAGAACGTTTTACCATTTGAATTTTGGTCGTATAGTTGATTTCCAGCTGTTTAAGGGTCTCTCAATAGGACTTTCCTAGATTTTTCACGATTCTGTCCAACAATTTTGGTCAATCAATTAATTCATTAGACGCTATCTCAACATTACAAACATGACATTACTAGGTAGTGTCAATGAAAATTTTTATCTATTTTCATTCATCCGTTTAAAAATTATGTACAAATGAATGTGTTGCATTTTTTTTGAATACAGTCCTTAAATAGTTACTTGAAATCAATTTTATTGGGTGTTCCACATGAACTCAAAACAGAAATCTATTGAAGAGAAAAATTATGGTTAAAAAAAATCAATCAATATTATTTTCAAACAAAAATCTGACGAATTGGTTCAGTCTTCCATATAAAAGTTTGTAAACCGGATAAAAATCTCAGCCAGAGGACAAAATATTATTCAAAAAAGAAAGTCCTGCCGGAAGGGGCATTGGCCCGTCTTCGGCTTCATGGACAGGTTCGCGATTCAACATCAGATATTAAAACGTTCATCTAACCCGAGTAAATCCCAATAGATGGATACAATGCTTCAGCATTACACAATGAAAGAATCCAAAAACTTGTTTTAAGTAATTGTATTGAGTAAAGATTTTCCCCGATTTTTCCCATTTTCCCAATCCGCTCTTATAACTACCTTACCTTAATTCTGTGTGAGTGTCAGTGTAGTGTGTACTTGTATATCCCTCGGCGAACGGCTTGAAGTCCTGCATCCGGATGCATTATATGATGACTCTACCAGCCTCGTCTGGTTTCGGTTCAACTTCGTTGGTCATCAAGCGAATAGAAACATAGGCAGTCCCTGGTTCAAGCCCCTAGAGGCGAGTGGGGACCGCTCACTATGTTCCCTGTTTGTTTGACGAGTTCGAAATGGCCGAAACTCCATCGCTCAGACGTACAGCAGCAACCACCTCCGCCCCACAACACTTGGGGTCAAACATAATAGGCCTGCGTGATAAACCCACAATCCCACAAACCCATTAGTTCAGATTCATTACCGCTGTCTCTAGGTTTCTTACCGATCTCTTTAACTGCTAGCATTATAATTTAACTAGTTCATCATTTTGGCATGTCGACTGTTGAAACGAACCAGTACTCCATCCAGGCTGTGGGTTGATAAGAAGCACTATGAAGACACAATACGTGTTTCAAGTTTCACTAGGAACCTAATGTGAATTGAACCGCTTACTTATCAGCCTGCCGTGCACTTAATAATCTTTCCACTTTGAACAGAACTATATAAATTATACTTTATTAACAGCTGAAAGTGAGACTACTAGAGTTCAGGTAGCAAATGGTCTCCTTGATGCTGAACCTTCAACTGGTAACGTTTCGCTTAGTGTTCTTCTGTTTTGTTGGGTTAGTCACAGTCATCTCCACTCTCGGATGCTGTATTTTTGAGATCATTGATCGGTAGAAGAGAGAACAGCAATCCCGAGTAATCGTTCCAGGGTTGGGTCTGCGTATCCAGTGTTACATCTTTTCCCTTCTGTCGAAGAGATTTCATCATGCTGTCAGGTTAGGTTGGCTCGGATGTGCTGTATGGAATATCTTGAGCCTGAACCGGAAAGTAGCTCATGATCAATTGATTCTTGACCACAATTGATCTCGTTGCTCGTGTTCTGTTGTGTATGTTGTTTAGTGTTCTGTTGTACAGTTATCGATCTATTTATTTACTTTTAACCTATCTTATACTACTGTACCATTCTATCCAATTTTGGGGGATAATACCCATTCCAAGGCTGCGTAACAAAATCCTGTCACATGCTGCTTTTGGAGCAGGTGACAACCTTCCTATGTGAAATTTGGATTCATTTGGATAGTTAATTATCGCATTTAATTGTATGAAAGAACCCTCTCCCCCCTTTCCCAAGTAACACAGATTATGCCAACTAGCATTAGGAAGTTTTATCATGGTTTAATTATGGCATTTTTTTGTGCAGCTCGTTTTATGGCGGTTTTATTATGGTCATGCAAAATGCTTATAATTTTTTTTCGACCATATGTTTTCAGATGGTTTTGAAAACGCTAATAAAACTTTTATTAAACATGCTGTTTTAGTTATTTTGAAAGAGTTGTGAATGCTTTTTTTAAACTATAATAAAACACAAACCTAAAAGTTTGCTCCAAGCTTTCTTTTGCATGTTTTATAATAGCACTCAGTGCATGATTATTAAACCGCCATAAAACTTAGTGACAGTTCTCGATCAATATGTCAAAACAGGACACGCTCAGATTAGATAGCACATATTTGAATTGGAACTCCCATTTTTACACATTTTTGGTAAGTTATGCGTGTTGGTTTTGAGTTAAAATTTAAAAAAAAAAATCTTTGAAAACTTGAAATCACCGAAAGTGGTATGAATATCTTTACAATATGAGTATTGAGTGAAAGGGCCCAAATAGTAGGAAAAAAAATTTTTGCTTGACGCCATCATTAATTCAAGATGGCGGCTTCCGCTTTTATTTTCAAAGCTGTAAATTACTGAAAATTTCGTGAAACCTTCACAATATGGTTATTAGGTGAAAGTAATAAGAGAGAAGAATAATAGTAGAAGTCAAATTTCGTTGCCCGTCGCCATCTTAAATCCAAGATGGCGGCTACCACTCAACTTGAAAATACTGTAAATGACTGAAAATCGCATTAAACCTATATTATAGGGGTATAAGTTGAAAGAAATCAATCGGTAGAAGTTGAATTTCGCTATCTGACGCCATCTTGAAATCCAATCAGCTAACCTTAAAATGTAGTAAATGACTTAAAATGACATGAAACCCAGGTGGTAGTGGGTGGAAAGGCTTAACGAGTAGAAGTCGAATATTGCTATCTTACGCCATCTTGAAATCCAAGATGGCAGCTTTCTATAAACTTTAAAAATGCTCTTAATCATTGAATATCGCATGAAACCTCCAAAATATGGGTGTTTGTCAATTGGGATAAGCTATAAAAAGTTTATTTTTGCATTCTGACGCTATCTTGAAATCCAAGATGGTGGCTTCAGCTGAACTTAAAAATACTGTAAATGAATGAAAATAGCATGAAACTCCCAAATATTTTGTATTGGGTGCTAAGGCTAAATGATAGAAGTCAAATATCTGTTTTCGCGTTTCTCTGAAAATCTGTAAGTGACTGAAAATCCCACAAAAACCACCACAATACAGACCCCGTTCGTTTTTGGCAACATTCGATTTTGACAACATCGAATTTGGCACATGTGCCTAAATCAGACGGTTAACAGAAACAACATAACCCTATAGTTTTCGCAATAATAAGACCAATACAATTGCAACATAATAGCATGATAGGAATAATAGAATTACATAAATGGCAAAAAAAAAACAAAAACTATAAACAAAACAAGAAAAGTGCTAAATGCATTAGAAACATAATGAAAAAATAATAAAAGTGATTTAAAATGATCTAAATTGTCTTAAAATAGTAGTTTTAATGTAGTATTACGTGAAAAAATTTGTGTTCAAGCGATTTTCATTGATTAACAGTATTTTAAATTCAGTGGAAGCTACCATCTTGGATTTCAAGATGGCGTCGGAAAGAAAAAAATCGACTTCTAGTTTAGCCCTTTCACCCAATACCCGTATAGTGGTGGTTTAATGCGACTTTTTGTCAGCATTAAGCATTAAAAGTTGAGCGGATGCCGCCATCTTGGATTTCAAGATGGCGTCTGATAGCGAAATTCAACTTCTACTCGTTAAGCCCTTTCACCCGATACCCATTTTGTTGGGGTTTCATGCGATTTCAAGTCATTTACACCACTTTAAAGTTCAGCGGAATCCGCCATCTTGGATTTCAAGATGGCGTCAGACAACGAAATTTGACTTCAACTCATGATTTATTCCATGGGTCATTCAAAACCAATCCCTTTTCATTCAAAAAGTCTGTCCTCATTTACTGTACTAATGATTAACAACTCAGAAATGAGGAACTCAACCTTAGCGTGTAATTGGTTGGCTTGCGAGAGAAACGTCAAATCGTAGCTTTTTTTGGGGTCATCATTAAACCATAATAAAACTATGAATTGACTCACGCCATGTTGGTTGCAAAATCGAAGGGCACAAAATGACGCCATGTTGATGGATTCACAATGCAAGCATTGGAAAATTTTTTTCAGGTCTTTTTCCATCAATTCCATCATGATTGACCATATCAGATTTGACGAGGCGCATTTATTTTAAGATACTATTTCATATACATTTTACCTAAAATCTTGACTGGCAGTAGAAAAGACGCTTCGTATACGGTTAAAACATTGTTTTTTTTAACTATTAATTTTACCAGATCATATCTGAATAATGCAATCATCATTCATCAACCATTATGGTTGCTGGAAAAAAAAATCCGAGAACTGACAGAACCGAAAAAAACAAAAATTTCTAATATGTTTAATAATAGCTTTTTAAAAGCTTTGGTGACCAACATTGATGACCAACAATTATATGTCTTGATGACGTTTCTAGGGTAGGGCCAAATAGCCTGATTTTGGCTTTATTAGAGTCCAGGTGATGTTATAGAATGCGCTTTAGCTTTTTATGGAGATTAATGCGATAGTCCAAACGATATTTTGCTGACCATAATAAAGCTAAAATTGTTACTTGGGTTGTTTCTCCCTTATCGAAGAGGGTAAAGTTTCATATAATCATAGAAAACTTTCTCGTACCCAAGTAACCACCTATACCAAATTTAGTTCCATTCCCTCCTCCTTCTCTATCTCCACATTAGAAAGAGGAAGGAGTCTGAAACCATCTTTTAAATATGTTTCCTACCCATATATCCTCGCATGCCAAATTTGGTTCCGTTTGCTTGATAATTTCTCGAATTTTGCACTCCGCTTCCTTTTTCTCAGTTGGAAGGAGGGAGGGGCACCAAACCATTTCAGAAACATTTTTCGTAACCGAATACACTCCCATACCAAATTTGGTTCCATTTGCATGATCGGTTCTCAAGTTATTCAAACATGTTTCTTTTGTTTAAAAGGCCCCTCCCCCTCTTCCAGAGAGTGGGATTGGTCCCGAACTATTATAGGAACCTTCCCCAGCCTTCAAAAACCCCTCCTGCCAAGTTTCACGCAAATCGGTTCCGAGTCTAGAGGCAACAGATAGACAAGCATACAGACAGACAAACAGGCAGACAGAAATTTATTTTTATAAATAGATAGGTATAGGAGTGCTCCTACTTAAGTCTTAAATGCCTAAAATTTTGAATAATTTATTTTGCTAGCATAGGACAAAGATACTCCTATGAACACAATGAGATCTTATTCTTTCTGAATCTTACCATACCGCATTTTGCCATAAAAATCAGTGGTAAATCAGACAGCTCAATTAGTAGGAAGCATTCTAAGAAGTTAGAGTGCATAAGGAAAATCGCGTTTTTTACTGTCCAAACCAAAGTTTAAATGGATATTACGTTCACTGTGAAGAATTTGAACCATACTTCCTATTTTTCCTAGAATAATTGAAAATCAATGGAAAACCTTGAAAATTTGTAGAGGGTCTACAAATAGGAGACTTCCAACTATGATCTTCCATTCTTAGACCTGATCTCTAAAACTTTTTTTCAATAACAGCAAGTCAACAAAGGTGCGAATTTTAAACTTGGGCATAATAAAGAACCAATATTTAACATTTCTTACATTTTATGTCAGCTTTATGCTAATAAACTTCAAGTAATTAAACACATAAAAGTTGCAGCTGTTTTTATGCTGATAGAGATGACGGGGAGTGCAAGTTTTTTAAATAATTATAAAGAAATTTAACTGTTTTTAATTGTTAAAAAGTTGTAGTAATTTTTATGATAATATTTTATAAAAGATCACATTTTAATGATTTTTTTAAATTTATTTTTGAAAATGGGAATTTTAGTTCTAGGTCCAATGAAAGGTACCAGTTCAATACCAAAATAAGAACAGTAGGTTCAAAGATGGAAATTTTGACATCAGTTTAACCATCATGATTTAACTTCTCCAATATTCTTCGGATCACTACCAAATTTTCAGATATGATATTTTATACAATTTCTAATACTCATGCCATTTTCGAGCTGATTAGAATTTTTTTTCGGTAAAGTGTGAAGAATTTTTGTGAAAAAATAAAGTTTAAATTTGCTCACTTCTTTCTTTACACTCTTTGTGTAAGCGGAGGTTCCTTTGAATTTTGGTGGTTGGTTTTAAACACATTTGAATGATATTGCATTAAACAGGTACTAGAACCAACTAAGAAAATTTTCAGTTCAAATACTAGAGGTTGTGATCCCAAAAAAATGAGAAATTAAACCAGTCTAAGTGTACGGAGAATATTATGAAATTTTTATAGGGACTGTCAGTCTTGAGTTGAATATTTCCTACGAACGGTTGTATCTACAATCAATACAATATTTGATCTTAAAAGAGGATAAATTGATGCACAGTATAAAGATATTTTGCTGCCATTTTAGCCTAAAAGTAGCCATTATGAACGTTTTGGAGTTAGAACTAGTGATGTACGGACAATTGTTCCATTTACAGTAGATATGTCTTTTTAGCAAAACACAATTCCAACTATGCTTCAAGAGCCTGAGATTAATTGGGCAAACGTTTGTTAAGGTTTAAAAACTGAGCACTAAATTCTGAACATAATTTTTCGTTTTCCCAAATAGTAATAATAATAAATATTAAGATCAACTCTTGGTAATGTTATTTTTAATGAAATTTAATAAATCCACAGTTATATACTACCCACAAAAATAGTAGTATCAATTTTTTGTTTTTAAAGAAGTGATTTTTAGCTTAAAAATAAAAAAAATCCTTGATTTAGTCAAGGTTTAAAAAAGTTACTTAGAAAACAAATATCACAATCCAAATAACTGAATCCATTTTAAACGCTGTTAGATTAATATCATCCAATAAACCCAATGAAAAGTCTCCACCAATTAAAGTTCTATTAAAAGATACAGTAATAAAAGAAGAAATTTTCAGTAAAAAAAGAATTTTTGGGAAACTTGCCTCTTCTTCAATAGATCCTTCATTAGTAGTTGATGGTAAACCACTAAACGTCACAATAAGGGATGAATTGACGCCCTTATCCATGGAAATTTTAACTGAATTGCGCGAATATCAAGACTTAATTGGAGCCAAATACATTTGGCCCGGAAGAAATGGTGCCATTTTGGTCAAACAAACAGATAATTCAAAACCTGATATAATCAAAACTAAATTTGAAATGAATCGCTTCATGAGCATGCATGTCACTCAGCAAAGAAATAACACATCCACGATTCCAAATGAAAGTCCTTCACCCAAACGAAAAAGGAACAATGCTGATCCACGATCAAAATAAGATCTTAGATCTACAAATGTTTAAAACTGAAATATATTTTATTCAATGGATAGTTTAATGAATAGATACCATGAAAATGTAGAAGATTTTAATTTAAGTACTTTTAATAATGATTCAAGATCCTTTAGAATTTTGCAATGGAACGTACGTAGTATGAATAATTTAGATAAATTTGATTGCATATTACAGACCATTGATCATTTTAATGTTTGTATCGATGTTATTGTTGTTTGTGAAACCTGGCTTGGTAAAGATAACTGTTGTATTTACAACATTCCGGGATATACATCGATTTTCTCTTGCCGCGACCAACCATATGGAGGCCTAGCTATGTATATAAAGACAAATTTGAAATTTAAAACTACTGAAAATATAACTTTTGATGGCTTTCACCGAATTAGTGTCGAAATTTGTACAAGTGGTCAAGTAATTTGTGTTCATGGCGTATATAGACCCCCTTCATTCCCGTTTAACATGTTTTGTGATCAAATTGAATCTCTTCTAACGTCTGTTGCTGATAATCACTCCTGCTTCATTGTCGGTGACCTAAACGTTCCTGTGAATTTGATTAACCTGAATACCGTAGCAAAATATAGATCTATCTTAGAATCTTTTGGATACGCTTGTACAAACACCTTTCCTACTAGGCCAACAACTCAGAATATTCTAGATCACGTTATATCGAAGCAAATTGACTTAGATCGATTGAAAAATGATACAATCTTTTCTGATGTTAGTGACCATTTACAAATACTCACATCATTCAATTTATTATGTGATAAAAATGTAACAATTCTTAGGAAAGAGATAGTTGATAACGCTAAACTAAACAGCTTATTTGTGAATTATTTAAACAGTATTCAACTACCAGAAAATGTTGATGAAGGCCTACAAGAAATCACATCAACTTACAATCGCTTTGTGAAAATTTCTTCTCGAACACTTAATAAAAGGGTAAAACTTAAAGGAAATTGCTGTCCGTGGATGACATTTGACCTCTGGACACTCATCAAAATAAAAGAGAATTATTTAAAACGATCGAAAAAGCATCCAAATGATATCAATTTAAAAGAGATGCTAATTCACATAAATAAAAAATTGAGTTCAAAAAAACAAGAATGTAAAAGGCTCTATTACGAGCGCTTATTAAATAATTCACCACATTCAAAGCTCTGGAGAAACATTAATACGCTCTTAGGTAAATCTAAAACGACTTCCTCAATTAACCTTTCAGATGAAAGAGGTGTTATAACCAATAGTACACAGATTTGTGAGAAATTTAACAAACACTTTTCCACAATTGGAAAGAACCTGGCTGAAAAGATTCCAGTAAATACTGAAAATGATCATTTGACTCAAATCGAACAGGTAGAAAATACAATATTCTTACGGCCCGCTAGTGTAAACGAGGTTCGACTTGTAATTTTTTCACTTAAAAATAAAAAGGGTCATGGACCAGATGGTTTCCCTGTTAATGTCTTGAAAAATAACCACGAAACATTCTCGCACATACTTACACAATACTTTAATAAAATTTTGGAGTCAGGAGTTTTCCCGAACTGTCTAAAAATTGCGAAAGTCATCCCTGTTTTTAAGGCTGGCGATTCGCTTGACGTCAATAACTATCGTCCTATCTCGACCTTAAGCGTTTTTAGTAAAGTGTTCGAGAAGCTTCTTGTTAATAGAATTGTAGACTTTCTAAATCAGAACAATATACTTTATAAACTGCAATATGGATTTAGATCAGGTTCGAGCACTCAAATTGCCATCTCAGAATTAGTTGACTCCATCATATGTAAAATAGAGTCAAAAAATATTGTTGGGGCACTATTTTTGGATCTCAAAAAAGCCTTCGATACTCTAAATCATGACATATTATTGTCCAAACTGTATAAATACGGGATAAGAGGAACAGCAAATAATATCCTTCGTAGCTACTTAGAAGGTCGCAAGCAGTTTGTGGCTATTGAAAACACAAGAAGCGAATTAAGAAATATTGATATCGGTGTACCACAAGGGAGTAATATCGGGCCATTACTTTTCCTTTTATATGTCAATGATTTATGTAACCTTCAACTTAAAGGCACAGCACGTTTATTTGCCGATGATACAGCAATTTTTTATTCTGAAACTTCACCTGATATTATAATTCAGCACATTGAAGACGACCTAAAACTGCTTTCAAAATATTTCAATTCAAACCTACTTTCACTAAATTATACTAAAACAAAATACATGTTGTTTCGTTCTTCGCATAAAAAGCTACTTCGTACTAATGACCCAGCTATGAATGGAAATACTATTGAGAGAGTTAGTTATTTTAAATACTTGGGAATTTACTTAGATGAAACTCTCTCATGGAATCGTCACATTGAACACTTGTAAAAAAAAATTACTCCTCTTTGCGGTGTTCTTTGGAAACTGAGAAATTTGTTCCACAACATGTTCTCTTTAAATTTTATTTTGCGTTTATCCACTCTCAATTGAACTACCTTATTATGATATGGGGAAGAGCCTCCTTGTCCCACTTACAGAAACTTCAAACGCTCCAGAATAGATGCTTGAAAAACATCTTAAAGCTCCCTTTGTTATTCCCTACCCTTCAGCTTTACTCTTTAAGAACGCATAACGTTCTTCCAATATCTGAACTCTGTGATTTGCAAACTGTTGTATATGTCTATGATAATCTACACTCAATTGAAAATATTCAAAACCTCCATTTTACTACGGGGTTGCGAACTCATAACACTCGCCAGTCAGATTTCTTGCAACGAAGCCGATCCACAACATCATTAGGGCAAAAAAGAATTTCATTTATTGGACCTACTAAATACAACACCTTACCAACGGATATTAAAAACATAACCAATCGTTCCATGTTCAAAACCAAAGTGATACAGCTTTTGAAAGAAAAATTGAACCATTAAAACAGTCGATCATCAACCAGTCTTTGTTTTGTTTACCTTTTGTACTTTTGTAGCGTTAATATCTAATATTATTTTTCTTAAAAATCTTGTAGTTTGTATTTTATCTTATAAAATTATTGAACATAACATAATAAAATTAGCAATAAATAAATAGTATATTAGTAAATATCGAATAATGAATCTCTTCAAAGGAAATTATTTTCCATTGAGATTTCATATTGTAGTCAATTTAGTTAAATAATACATTTCCTCGCACGACATTATAAATATTTGTGTTCTCAGCATGATTAAAATTTGCTCGCGTTTGCTCTTATTATCATTTTGCTGCCAGACATGCTGAGAACAGTAGCGTCCATTACCAGGGGGCTCAATTGAGCCTTTTGGTGTGGGGGAGTGTGGTGGGCCGCTACAAAATAAACAATATTGACTGCTTAAATATCAGAACTGCTTTTTTATTTTTTCAGGATTTGGTTCCATTTATGTTTTTTAAACTATTCAATATATTGAACTGAATTTCATCGAACAAAAAATTAAACGCTGAGATCACCTGCGAAAACGATGTCAAATCCATTGAAACCTGAAAATAACAGCCACTATAATAGCTGAACTCTGACCACTCAGCTTTGCGCGTGTCGATGATGACGCGAGGGTAGCGTTTTGTTCTAGAAGCGTCAGGTTCAAAATTAGCACAAAATTTTATTGACCACAATCGTAAACTGAAATACAAAAATCTCGGCTAACGATTTGGCGTTTGGCTCGGACCGACACATTCGGCACAACTTGTTAACCTTAAGCCACTGCTGCTGCTGCTGCTCAGATCGGATCAACTGTTTTTGAATGAATCATATTATCCACCTGAGATTGGGGTTGCTAACCTGGAAGTGGTCATCATCATGCCGTTTTGTGTTGAACAACTTTGGTGGGAGAGGAAAGGAGGGCCGAAAAAAAAATTAAAAACTGAAAGAATGACACGAATCGGACACATCCGTGATGAAATCGGTGGCATCCCGTCGAGTTAAGCCGCTTTTCTTCAACTTGATCTCTGATGGTCTCGTGAGTGGTCCGAATTGCCGGCTGTGGTGCTCTGTATATGTTTTTGAACTACATAAATGTTTGACTCTGATGGCGTCCATTTCTGGCGATCTTCTTCGGTGCAGGATTTAAAATTTATAGCCCTCACTCACCGATCTCTCGAAGGAGATTTGAAGCGTGATGCTCTGCCGGATGGCTAACAAGTGTCCAAAAAGCTGAGCCACCAGCTGTCAGCTACCAGCGTTACGTTCCCGAGCCATATAAGTGCCAAGCCACTGGCCACGACTAACCGGTGCCATTCCATTGGTTCAATCACAATCCACACCTCCGCACATTCTTCTTCCTCTTTCATGGCGACGCGACTAATATTCGGATCTGACGGTCCAATTCAGCCACCCCGAAAATATTAAAGAGAGAAAAAACACAAGCCGCCATCAACGGCAGCAAGGTGGCTTTTAACGCTAATTTCGAACCGTAAAATATACGATAATGGTCATCTGGTTGCCAGACTCATCATCATCTTCATCTCGATCGCTCCTCGGCCTACAACAACGGCCAGCCATCAAAGCGTCTTTAAATCTTCCTCGTCCCTCTCCGAAGTAGGTATCCAACTTCTTCAAGCCTAACCTAACCCCAAAAAAAACTCAGAATTCCTAATCGAATGAAGGAAGGTGTCACGCGTGTCGTCGTGAGCCGTGATGTTATTGTTTTAATTCCGCCTCAAAATGGAACAACATCTCACGGAAATGATGATGGGTCATTTCGACGATCAGATGAAATGGGATGAGCTGAAGCCCAAGCTGAGGGGTCCTTTCCTAGCCATTCGAACCCCGAGCTGTTGCTGCGGGTCAAAAGAAATGAGCTCATCTTCATGCAGTTAGGCTTAGCTCCGATTTAATAATTTGGCACTCCGGAGAGTTTTGTTGGGTCGCATCAGCAGCCTCATGTAGATTTGCTTTAAGAGGCTTTCTAGTGAGGGCCACAGGTTTCGGCGACAGCTTGTGATCAGATGAGTCTCTGATCAATTTGAGACGGATTAATTTTTGGATCGATTTGAAGTGTTTAGGCAATTGAGAGTGAAATTTCCTTTCGACTGGTTTTGATTTGTAAAATAATGAATGTTGAAGTAAAATGTTTCTCCGTATCACAAATGAATTTATTTTTTCTTTGTTGCTTATCGCTAGTCAGTTCGCTAACATTCGGTCAGAAAATTTGTTTTCTTGCTGAATTTTTCGGGAGCTTGCAGTGAAAAAGACCACCTATCGCTCGACAATTTACTTGATCCCAGTCAAGATTCTCGTCGAGAGTTCGGATTTTGTCGGCAAGCCTTCGCCGCCACAAGTTTTTGGGTCTGCATCTTCTCCAATGTCCTTCTCGATTCCATTCAAGCGCCTCTTTGCAAATTTCGTTCTCATCTCTTCGCAACGTGTGCCCAATACATCTCCACTTACGTTCCCAAATCTCGATTTCTAGCGCCCTTTGATGACACCGGCGTTGTAGTTCCTCATTTGAGATCCAGTTGCCAGGCCACCAAGCGCGGATGGCAGCGGTTTACAAATACTTGCAGTTTTCGCGTAGTCACCGCATATGTGCACCATGTTTCGCATCCGTACAGCAATACGGATTTGACGTTGTAGTTAAAGATTCGAATCTTTCCTAAAGATATGTGACGTGAGTGCTAGATGTTCCGGGGACTCGCAAATGCAAATCGGGCTTTTCTTATCTGGGTTTCGATGTTTTTCTTGGTACCACCATCAGGCGTTATCTGCCTAACAAGATACTGGAAGCACTCCACTTTCTCAACTTGTTGCCCAGCTACCATGAAACTGGAAAGTATTAATCTCCATCGACTTGGTCTTTCCGACATTGACTTTGGGACCTGCTGCCTTGGAACTTTCAGTGAGGTCGTCGAGTTTGCTCTGCATATCCGGTTGTGTTCGGGCGAGCAAAACAATATCGTCAACCAGGTCAAGGTCGTTCAGTTGCTCCATTGTTGAAGGATTCCACGGCAATCCTCGGTGCGATGCACAATCGATCGATCCAGTCAGAATCTCAACCATTACGATGAGAAAAAGTAGCGGTGATAAGATACATCCTTGTCTCACTCCAGTAGTTACCGGGATTGGTTCGGACAAGACACCGTCGTGCAAGACCTTGCACGAAAATGCCTCGTATTGTGCTTCGATGAGATGGACTAGTTTCTCTGGGACCCCGGACCGAAATCAACGAACACCAGAAGAAGAGAGTCCTGGAATTCGTTGATTTGTTCCAGTATGATTCGTAGTGTTGTGATGTGGTCCACACATGATCGTCCGGATCGGAATCCAGCTTGTTGTCGTCGGAGTGTAGCGTCGATTTTCTCCTGGATCCTGTTCAGGATCACTTTGCAGAGTACTTTGAGGGTTGTACAGATCAAAGTTATGCCTCGCCAGTTACCGCACTCTGTCAGGTCTCCTTTCTTCGGGACCTTTACGATGATACCCCGCATCCAGTCGGCCGGGAATGTTGCAGTATCCCAGATGCAGCGAAAAGACGGTGCAACATTTATGCTGACAGGGCAGGGTCGGCTTTCAGCATTTCAGCAGAGATGCAATCGATCCCAGGTGCTTTGATGGATTTCATGTTTTTGATTGCCGCTTCTATTTCAGCCAGCGAAGGCGCTTCCGAGTTGACGCCATTAATGCGACTTACTGTTGGCGCTTCAAGCTGCGGGTTCTGTTGGCCATCGCTATTCGTGACTCGGAAGAGTTGTTCGAAGTGCTCAGTTCATCGTTTGAGCTGATCTGTTCGATCGGTCAATAACTGACCTGCTCGGTCTTTCAGCGGCATTCTTGCATTAGTCCTTGCACCGCTGAGGCGGCGAGAAATGTCATAAAGTAATCGAATATCTCCATTGGTGGCGGCTCTTTCCCCCTCTTCGGCTAGGGAGTTTGTCCAGGCTCTCTTGTCTCGTCTACAAGCTCGTTTAACTGCCTTTTCCAGCTCCGCATAACGTAAGCGGGCGGCTGCTTTGGCTGACCCGGTACATGCCTGCTTAATTCCGACTTTCACCATTCTCCGATCATCGACCATCCTCCAAGTTTCATCCGACATCCATTCACTTCTTCCATGGCTCGTCGTGATAAAGGCATTCTTGATTCCACACCACTGTTCTTCGACTGTTCCGTCTGTCGGCAGCTCCGAGACTCGGGATTCTAACTGTTCAACGTATGCCCTTTTCACCTCTGGATTCCCCAACCGACACCCGACTTTCTCCTTGCGCCGTCGGACACGCGCAACTCTCAGTCGTATCTCGCCAAGGACGAGGTGATGGTCATCAAGAAGGCTCCTTCTCCATTTTCGGCTGATGCAGACGTGGTCAATTTGATTTTCTGTTCGGCCATCTCGGGATACCCAAGTGACCTTATGTGCTGGTCGATGGGGGAAGAGCGATCCACCGATCACTATGTTGTTGTTGCCACAAAATTCTACAAACAGCTCTCCGTTTTCGCCATGGCCATGGTGCCCCATGATGCGCTCAAAGTTCTGATTTTCTGAGCCAATCTTTGCGTTGAAGTCGCCCAAATGGATTTGAATGTCACCCTTCGGAATTTTCTCTACCACGCTGTTCAGTTGACTGTAAATCGGCAACGTCAGTTGGCGCATAACACTGGACCATTGTAAGGTTTCTAACCCGTGTTCTAAATCTGGCTACGATTATTCTTTCGTTTATCGGTTCCCATCCAATGAGGGCCGCGTAGGCCTACGGGCTTAGCAGGAAACCAACTCCTCGTTCCCGAGTAGCATGTTCTCCTCGTATGCCAGAGTAAAGCAGGACTTGCCCGGACTGTGTCTTGTGATCTCCAGTGTTAGGCCAACGGACTTCGCTTAGTCCCAGAATTCCAAGCTTGAGGCGCCTAGCTTCACTAGCAAGTTGAGCCAGCTTGCCTTGTTGGGCAAGTTTTTCCAAGTTTCAATTTTTGTCCGTGCTTTCATTCTAAAAGTCGTCGCCAAAGTTCCAGGTCAGTCATTTCTTTCAGATTCCGTAACAACAAGTTTATGAATCGGGAGCAGTAAGTTGTTAGCCTAAAGTCCCTATCCCATGATGGGGCTGCCATCTTGGACTTAGTTGGCGGAAGTCGCATTTCATAAATACAGCCGCTTGTTGCAAGACAGACGCTGTTTGAGCCGCCCCTGACCTGGGGAACAGACGCGTGTGGCCACCTTCTCAGTCTGCATGCGACCAAAGCATCCCAGCCGGCACCGCGTTTCATAGAAGCTTAATCAGCTCTCGATACTGTCCGAAGAGAATGCTAATCAGCCCAACATTTAAGTTCTTAAAGCTACTTTGAAGTTCGTTTAGGTGGCTGAAGAGAATGCTATTCAGATTCTAAGAGAATGTTAAAAAACTTCTACGCGCCATAAAAAAATAGGTTGACAGATTGCTCTATTGCTATATTGTTTTGGTTACTGACGCCTACTAGGCGTCGCACACAGGAGTACGTAGAAGAAAAAGTTGGTAAAAAGTATTTTTTAGTTTTGAAATCAATAAAAATGTTCATTGTGACTTATCAAACGTTTTTAAGACCATTTATTATATTTTTTACCGTTTTCTTAATTTTCATAATTTACCATTAGAAATTTTCTATCATTTATATGACATGATAGATAATCAAGGTTAAAAAAGTTATAAAATTGAAAAAAAAAAAAAAGATTTTTTTATTTGTTTTTGAAAATTAAATAACATTTGAAAATATTCGAAAAAGAAAATAAATTTTACTGAGCTTTAATTTCAAATAAACGAAGCCCTAAGTGACTTTTTTTGTGGAAGAAATCTATCATTATTTTAAAACCTCAAACTTAAAAATATCAAAAATGCGCGAGTTTGCGCGAGTTTTTTCTTTTGCACATGATTATTGAAGTTATCAATTTTCAAATGATATCAAAAATTTTACCGGGACTTGCTGGGAATATAAACAAAAACACTAATTTGTAAAAAAATCAATGTTTAAAATAAAAAAATAAATAGAAGAACTTTCAAAGCACTGCGTACTGTCTCTATAGTCCTCGAATTTTGTCTATTATACTTAAAATTATTTAACATTCCTCCATTGAAGTTTTCCATTTCAAATTTTCTTTTTTAGTCACTTAAGAAAGTTTTATTCATTGATATGACGTAGTCGCGCTGATTCTACGACTTGTTCAAAAACTTCTATCTCATAAAAATACTAAAGTTTCGACAGCTGCAACAGCTTATAAACAAATCACATGTCAAAAAACTGACTGGTACATGGTGCTTAATTTATTCAAGAATCAAATAAACATTGACATAAAAGTAGCCAATGAAATTTAAATTTTGAGTTTTGACCAGGTTTTTGGGTGTGCGTCGCCTAGAGAATTGAACCGTTGCACAATGGGGAAAAAGTTTTTAACCGCGAAGAAATTCAATATCTTCCTTCCTATTCAAAACAAATGTATGAAAAATTATTTTCCTTTAGTGAAAAATTGGACATACATAGTTTCAGACGTCACACGAGCTTACACACGGAGTTATAGTGCCTTTTCAACCCCTAATTCCCCTATATTTTGTAAACCATCCAGAGAAAAACCTATTAAGACTTAAAAACTTTGAACAAATATAGGCCTCTCTTGTGTAATTTTTTCTGAGAAATCAGATGGAGGCTGTTTGAGCAACCGCACGTTTCGGTTAATGGAGTTATGGCTATTTTTACCCTCAATTCTTCGTATTTTTTCAATTATTTCAGAAAAAAAGCATATTCTGGTTTCAGAATTTTCAACCGAATAAGACGAATCTTATGTGATTTTTTTCAATAAATCGAATGGAGGCTGTTTGAGCGACCGCAGGCTTCAGAAAATGAAGTTATGTTACGTTTTACCCTCAATTCCCTTACATTTTTCAAATAGTTAAGATAACGCATGTTTGGACTTGAAAATTTTGAACCAATTCGGAAAATAGAGTTATGGCTGTTTTTACCCTCAATTCTTCTGCATTTTTCAATTATTTCAGAAAAAAAAGTATGTTCGGACTTGAAACCTTTGTTCCAAATTGGGCGTATCTTGTGTGATTTTTTCCGAGAAATCCAACGAAGTCTGTTTGAGCCACCGCACGGATTGGAAAATGGAGTTATGTATGTTTTACCCTCAATTTCCCAACATTTTTCAAATATTTCAGAAAAAGCATGTTCGGACTTGAATTTTTTAAACCAAATGGGATGAATCTTGTGTGATTTTTTCCGAGGAATGCAACGAAGCCTACTTGAGTCACCGCACGTGTTGGAAACAGGAGTTTTGGCTGTTTTTCCCTCAATTCCCTTACATTTTTCAAATAGTCAGAAAAAGCATGTTCGGACTTGCAAATTTTGAACCAAATAATACATATCTTATGCAATTTTTTTTTCGAGGAATCCAATGAAGGCCGTTTGAGCCACCGCACGCTTCTGAAAGAGAGAGAGAGAGAGAGTTTCATAACATTTTAACATTGAAAAGATAATTGTGCAATCTTCGTCACCATTTTTAAAATTTTGGACCGACGCTTACAGGAGTATTCCACCCAAAAACTGTCGAAATTTTAGTATTTTTATGAGATAGAATTTTTCTACAAATCGTTGAATCAGCGCGACTACGTCATGTTAATGCATAAAACTTTCTTGAGTGACTAAAAATAAAAATTTGAAATGGAAAACTTCAATGGAGAGATATTTAATAATTTTAAGTATAATATAATAAATTCGACGACTATAGAGACAGTACGCAGTGCTTTGAAAATTCTTTTTTTAATTTTTTGTTTTTAACGTTGATTTTTTTGTTTATGTTCCAGCAAGTCCCGGCAAAATTTTTGATATCATTTGAAAATTGATAACTTCAATAATCATGTGCAAAAGAAAGAACTCGCGCAAACTCACGCATTTTTGATATTTTTAAGTTTAAAGTTTAAAAATATTGATAGATTTTTTCCACAAAAAGTAACCTAAGGCTTCGTTTATTTTAAATTAAAGCTCAGTAAAATTTATTTTCTTTTTCGAATATTTTCAAATGTTATTTAATTTTCAAAAACAAATAAAAAAAAATCTAGACTTTTTTTAATTTTACAATTTTTCTAACCTGGATTATCTATCATGTCATATAAATGTTTAAAAATATCTAATAGAAAATTATGAAAAACTACGAAAACAGTAAAAAATATATTAAATGATCTTAAAAAAGTTTGATAAATCAAAATAAACTTTTTTATTGATTTCAAAACTAAAAAATATTTTTTACCAACTTTTTTTTCTACGTACTCCTGTGTGCGACGGTGGTCTTTAATTTCCAAATTAATTTTAAATTTGTTTTTCAACCCATAGCCATGTGGTTTAAACAGCGAAAGTTCTGAACGTATCCTTCTACTTATTTTAGGATTTATTTGATCTTTCCAAAGTTTGCTATTTGTAGCCATTCTAATTTGCATAAATCTGAACCTTCACGATCCAATAAGCTAAGTAGCGTTGAGTAAGTACTTTGAAAAACGTTCCAATTTGCAGAGGTATCGCTGAGTTGAACCGCAAAAGCCCTCGAAACCTTCCAGAAGTGCCACGTGTATCGATCGAATGCATCTCTACTCGGGACTTTTCCCTGTCACCGGAAAACATCGTCTCCAATTGGACTGCAACAACAGGGCCATTGATTGAATGTGAAGGTGCTACGGTGGAAATTGGACAATATCACTTTTCGTCTGTCTGTTCGTCGCTCTTCGTTTTTGCTTTTTGGCGAAGCAACACAGAAAGTGGTTAAAAATCACCACCACAACTCCTTCGCGATGACTGGCTTAATTTTCCGCACCTCTGCTTTAAATCGTTGATTGATTTCCGCCAGTTCAATTCATTCACTCTGCGCGGGCTCGCCCGATGATGGTGTTGCATTCATTCATCGGAAACCGCCCCCGTGCAAAAGCCCTTCCAAACGAAGGGAAGGAAGAAAAATGCTCACATCACGAGAAACAAGTTGAGAAAACGGCAACAGTGGCAAAAGCAGATGTGAAACTTTCGCAAAACCCGCGCCAATTCGTCAGATTTATCCGAAAAATCGATCGATTCATGAGGCTGCCTGACTTTTGCATTATTAGACAGCAGTAGCGAAAGTGCCAGGTTTTGGAAAAAAAGGTGGGAAGCCTACGTATCTACTACAGGTAGCCACTCGATGTTGATGTTGTTCCTCGTTTATCGAACAATCGTTCGTCTGTTTGTCAGCAATTGGCCTCATGATGGCGTGCCCAACTTGTTACCAAACTACGAAACGCGGAACGGAAGTGGAGCATCCTCTGCATTCGTCGTTTTTGTGATGCTTCAAATGGGCGAATTCAAACGCTCGAACAAAGTAAGGTTTCCGATTTGCCTAATTAATAAGTGTTGGAAGCCGAACGTACTACAAAATGAACTACTGTTAAAGAAAATGATTTTTTTTTTCAAACCACCAATGTTTCACATTCTTCCAACATCGAGTTATTTAACGGAAATATGGTCTTCTAAATGTTACTTCAATAATTATATGAGATTTTGTTGACCTAAACAATCTTAAAGAAAAAGAAATTTAATTCATCTCAACGAAACCGACCCAAAATGTTAAATAGAATCTGTGAAATGGCGCAGACTACCACCAAACTAGGGACCAAACTTAAACGATCGGCTCAGCGTCGCTCGAGACCAGCTCGAAAGTTTAATTATATCAAATCACGATTTGCTGCGCCACTTTGCGCTCATTACCCTTATAAGCGTTGGGCTCAATTATTTTTATCAGTAAACCTATCGATTTATTGTTGTTATAATTTCATTATAATTGTTCGTTCAAGACCTAATATGGAAATGAGGCCGGTTTTGAACTCTGGCATGGTGTGGTTGTGTCACCCTGTAGTCAAAACATGAAAGTGGATTCGAGATATGTAGTTTAGAGCTGATTGTACACCTCTACAATCAGTTCTTAACTATAGGTGAAGAATTTGGAAAATTAAAATATTATTGCAAAAATTATTGCAAAAACATTAAACAGTAAATGTGGACAACCCCTTTTACTGTCGTCTACTGGAAAGTTTGTTATCAGGAATCGATTCTACGTCCTGCAAAATTTTTATTAAATTTTATTTAAATTAAATTTTTGCCCCGATATAATGCCTTACAACGCAGTTATTGAAAAAAAAAACATCGAAAATGTTATGGACGACCCCTTTTACTGATTTTTGTCAGAATTTGACACGTGAAATCAATTACAAGTGCAGTTAAACTCCCAAGTGCAAAGTTTCATTATAATCCGATGTATAATCAAGACAATGGAGCTTATTCTGAGAGTCACGCGACGTGATGTGCAAAATTTCACATCGTTGTGCCGTCTCCAGAAACCACTCAAGGCTAGAAGTTTCAGCTCAAATGTCCTGTGATCGATTTTTGTAGCTTATTCACACTAACGTTTCTTCTATGAAACATTTCCTGGAGTCAGGATAAAGAAGTGAAATTTTGTTAGTCACGTCACTGGACTCGCAGAATAACCCCCAATACAGCAAAAACATTGAACTGATAATATGGACGACCGTTTTTGCCGACCCCTGACTCGAGATTTGAAACCTGTATCGATTGAGCGTTCCTCAAAACTTCTATGTGGACATTTCCATCTCAATCCAATGCATAATAACGTCAAAACCGCAAAAACATTGAACAGTTTATATGGACAACCTCCTTCAAAGACCTCTGAATGAAAATTCGACACCTGAAATCAATTAATCGTTCCTTGATGAAACTCTCACTCTTGTCTTGTATGGACGACCTCCTTTAGAAGTGGTCATCCAAAAATCTGAAAACATTTTTCATCATTCCTGGTCTTAACACTAAACGTACCGGAGGCGGTCAAATGACGGTTTTAGAACTTTAAACGATGATTACGCCTTATATAATTGTTTTTTCGCAAATGTAACGACAGGACTATTTTTGTTTTTGAAATGCAAGTATTTTTGCGTTTTTAAATTTTTTTTAAGTGTTACGGTTTTCGAATAACGTATGTGGTATACCTATTCATACCGCGAGCGGTCAAATGACGGCAAACACCGTTTTCGCTAAAACTCCCTTTTCTACTGTTACGAGAACAGCTTTGGCGGTTGATTGATTGAAAAGTACAGGTTTTACACAACTTTTTTACATTTTTTGTGGCCATGATCTTAGAAAATTTTCAAAATTTTTTTCCATATGTGCAACATATAGCTTCTAACTTCAGCTTTCTCAGGCACTATGTGAAATTTTTTTCGAGCACTTAATAACTGATTTACAACTTTTGTCCTGAAGCATGTTTTTTCATAAATTTTTTTTTGTACTGTAAATAGCTTTAAAGTTATTGATTGTAGCTGAAAATTGTCTGAGAAACATATTTGAGTCGAATTATAAGCTTTTCAAAACTATAAATTTGGTAGAAATCGGTTGAGAAACAAGGGAGTTTTAGCGAAAACGGTGTTTGCCGTCATTTGACCGCTCGCGGTATGAATAGGTATATACAAAGTGTCGGTATGTTTAGTGTTAATGAGTATCCATGCCAAATTTCAGCTCTCTTGCTCTTAAGATGGCTGAGCCTTTAGAGGACAAACAAACAAACAAACCCACAGAAATTGCTTTTTATATATCTAGAATAAGCTTGCCAGATTGCCCGATTTTATCCGGGTTTGCCCGGATTTTTGGTGCAAAATTTTGAGAAAGTCGGGCCAGCGTAGTTCGCACCACAAGCGGAAACTTGCAGTGCGAACGGGTTCACTATCTAAAGTTCTTTTTACTTACTATCCGTCTATAAAATTATATATATGTAATATAAAAATATTTTTACTATAAGTATCGTCAGGACATCACTTTTCTCCGATAAGGCCGATTAATTTAGTGAGAAATTCTAGATTTGCAACAAGCGAAGCCACATATACTGATTTTCCGGTATTTATACCGATTTTTAAACAAAATTGTGACCGGGATTCAGTATATACCGATTAACGATTCTTGTCAAAACATACCGATTTCATACCGATTTTTAGTTTTTTTTTAAACATAAAAATTTGCTTCGAAATGTTTAGCTAATGAGCGCACTCTCACTCTTGGACGATTTGTTAAGATTTGCTCTATTAAAGAGTGTCAAAATGTCATAAAAAAATATCCAAGGCCGGAAAGCCATCGGGGGCCTCCTATGAATCGATGTTTTAATATGCCATCCCATTGAATACTTAATGTTTAAACATACAACGGAGCCATGAATGAGTTCAGTATTTTACCTTCAAACGACCATTAGGTACGTCTGCTCAGAAGGTAGTTTTTGAAATCTGCAAACCATCATTATTAAAACCTAATCGAAAATGAAAAAACTTTGATAACAGCTGTCCAATGCAAAATTCTATACGTATACTAGCAGACCCGGTAAACTTCGTCTCACCATGTTAAACTTGGCGTCCATTTTACCATTTTTCCTAGTTTTTTTTTTACATTTTCCTCCTGCAGTGCAAACGGATATCACCACAGTTCAACTTTCATATTCTCTGAAAAAATAATTTTTTTCAAAAAAATCAGTTATGTTGGCAAAAAGAAATAACTAAGTATATACATTTGTCGCATTTATTGGTGCAAGTGAAAACACATAGCTCTTTTTCAGATGCTTCAGTTAAAAAAAAACTTTGAAAAGAGTTTAATACTTGTTCTCGTTTGTCTTTTTTTATCAACTTTCATTGATATATCTTCAGTTTTTCTACGGAATAAATTAATGCTTGGTACTTCAATTTCACTGAATGCTGTTTAACCAAGAGACCTTGATAATTTTCAATATATCCTTTATCCTTTCCGGCCATTTTAGAGATGGAGATTCACCGTGTGGAATGACAGGAATTAATCTTATTTTTTACACTCAGATTGTTTATTTGAGTCAACAATTTTCAGATGAAGAAATAATTTATACATGTTTTGTAAAAGTTAAAAGTTTGCACTTGCTCTAGTTTACTTTCCTCATTGAAAATTCCACCGGAAAATGCATATCCTCACTTTTTGTTATGAAAAATTAGATTATTTTAACGATAAATTTAACTTACGCTTGCAAAAAATCAAAAAGTTCTCAGCATTCGGCCTATTGTTGTTTGTTTTGCTAGGATTTTAACACTCTCATGTTATTCATCCCTTAAGCATTCGGCCTATAAGTACTTCAATCTTATCTAATATATTTCAAAGGACAGACTCTCTTTCAGTTAATGTGTCTGTTAATTTTCATCGGATTTTGTTGTTGTTTTAAAAAATTGAAGGCGCTTGATATCTGTCGAAAACATGTTATTCTTTTTTCCGTTTTCGATATGCATCAAAACTTACCTTCTAAGCGTATTGGATTATACAATTGTATACAAATCTTCCAACTTTCTTTTTTTTTTCAACGTCTACAAAGAGTTATACCATTATTGCATATGCATCAGTATTAAATTCATATTTTCCAGAGTTCAATTGCTGGTAGCGGTAGCGTGGTTGAATGAAAAGGAATCCTTCGATTGCTTTGATTCAGTTGAATCATTCAACCAAGTAGGCTCACAACACAACAGAGAGAAATTTGTGCTTGATGAATATGGGAGATGTTTTTCTATATTCGACCAATTCTGTACTGAAAATGTTCTTTCAAATAGTAATATAGTCGGACGCAGCCTCCCCCCCTCCCCCTCCAACCATCGTGATTGGTCAAATCCAAGTGACAAAATAAGAATTGCAAATTTTTTCTAGCCTAATTGCTGTTATGAATTCAATGTTAGACAAATCTAAAAAAGTTATTCTAGCCGCCAGTTAGAAGCCATTACGTTTTTATTTAATGTAAAAAAATGTGAAAAGTTGCTTTTATTTATCACATTCAAAACATAACGTTTGATTCACTGGGAAATCCTTAATTATATTCTTTATTAAATTGTTAAGAGAAAATTATATTTTATTTACTGTGGGGTAATTATTAAAGATTCCTCGGATTTATTCGGACAAGTCCGGGCTTTCAAAGTAAAGTGGATAAGTAAAGCAAACTACGTTCTAACCTGTGTCCAGAATATACGTTGTAAAATCAAGTCCGTTTTCTGCTGGATGTAATTCCATAATTTAAAGAATTGGACAAAATCGTATCTCTTTTTTAAGCTAGCTTTTAGGTAAATGATTTTTTGGGAGTTTGAAAAATGATTTGAACGCTGCAGACGTGTTTTGTTCGAAAAAAAGATTGAGGTGTTTTTCCTCACTGCTTTGATTGATTGATTGAAAAGTACAGTTTTACGCCGTTTTTTTGAAGTTTTTGTGGTCATGATCCAAAATAGTTTCAAAAAAATATATCCTTATGTGTAACGTACAGTTTCTAACTTCAGCTTATTTTGACACTTAATGAATTTTTTTTTGAGCATTTCGTAGCTGGTCTACAGTCTTTTTTCCGAAGCATGTTTCATTGCAGTTTTTTCTTGGACTTAAAAAAACGAAAAAAAATATGTTGTAGGTAAATACTGACTGTAGATTATATTTGAGTTACAATACGAGGTTTCCAAAACTATTATTTAAGTAAAAATTGGTTAAGGGACCAGATGAATATAGCGATATATAAAGATTTAGTTAATTAGTTTAGTTTGACCATATGCATTGAAAAGCATTATCGGAAAAAAATCATAAGTTCCAAAACTAAAGCGTAGTTGACTGACGAAAACATTGGCTCAAGTTTTCGACCTTCAATCGCCTCCCAATGTCCCAATAACATCGATGATCTATCTCATTTGATTATAAAAACAAAAGCAACGCTCCGTGATCATATGTATATTTTAATGAACAGGCTTTTGTTTTGATTTGTGTTGGCAACATCTCCCTCGGGCATCATCTGCCTGCTGCACTTTCAATGCCCGTCTTCCCCCGACGAATGACTAAATTGGGCACGAAAGTGAAGGTTTTTTTTTTCGGTAACTTTTTGTTTTCATATCGACTTGCCCCCCAAAACTAGCTATTGAATTGGACCGATCGATTTAACCGAAAATGAGTACGTAAGTTGGCTAAGTTGAAAGGTTGAAAGCGTCAAATTTGCATACTCACCCATCCACTTGGCGGGCTGTCTGTCATGCGGTCATCATTTTTGTTTTGTTTTGTTTTGTTTTCTCGGGCGCGGGTCGATCAATTATTTTGATGCTCCCTTTTTCGGCATGGAGGTGCTTCACATAAATTAAATTGTTGTGAGTTTAAGGCTCTTTTTTGCTGCATTGTTTCCCTGCATTTTGACCATAACCAGTAACAGTTTATGGACAATCTCATACTTTTCGGCATGTGCGTGAGTCGCTGATGGACAATATTATGACATTCTGTTTTGTTTTTTTTAACGACGTCCATAGAACCTGCATTGCATATTTCGCAAATTTGATGTTTACATAAAATTTATAAAATTTAAAACTAGGTTTTTCACTAAAAATATTTTATAATACCAGACAATTAATAACTATTTGTTTGCATTTTCATTTTGTCAGTCATCATATGGAAAATGAAAAATGTATTTTGAAGCGTCTTTAAAGACCACCACCTTCAAGCCTTCCAAGCGCGCCGACACTTGTGCTGCGGCATCGTTTCAGGTTGAACTTCGACTCGTTTCGAGTTCATTATGAATTCGAGCGCCCTCTGCTTCTGAGAAACCGCTGCCTGGGATCTTTCGTCTTTCTTCAAAGAAAACCATCCAGAAATTGGCAGGCTCTCATGAAACGAATATATCACTACTGGAGCAAATTATGAGAGGAGGTTTGATCATCCAAGGAGCCTCATCATCAGCTGTATCGATGTTTCGACTGTCAAATTACGTCATTCGTCGTTCAATGTATATAAAGTGGCCTGTTTGAGGATTTGTTTTGGACGTTTTCGATGCTTAACGAATAATTTTTTGTGCGGCGGATCATTTTTCAAAATATCAATGTTTTTGGGAATATTTTTTTAATATTTTTAATAAAACTTTTCTTTATTTTTTAATTTTTTATATGATACAACAATTGAAAGTTTTCAAATTTTTGAATTTTTTGTCATTTTTGAATCATTTTTGAATCTTTTGTCATTTTTGTCATTTTTGTCATTTTTGTCATATTTGTCATTTTTGTCGTTTTTGTCATTTTTGTAATTTTTGTCATTTTTGTCATTTTTGTCATTTTTGTCATTTTTGTCATTTTTGTCATTTTTGTTATTTTTGTCATTTTTGTCATTTTTGTCATTTTTGTCATTTTTGTCATTTTTGTCATTTTTATCATTTTTGTCATTTTTGTCATTTTTGTCATTTTTGTCATTTTTGTCATTTTTGTCATTTTTGTCATTTTTGTCATTTTTGTCATTTTTGTCATTTTTGTCATTTTTGTCATTTTTGTCATTTTTGTCATTTTTGTCATTTTTGTCATTTTTGTCATTTTTGTCATTTTTGTCATTTTTGTCATTTTTGTCATTTTTGTCATTTTTGTCATTTTTGTCATTTTTGTCATTTTTGTCATTTTTGTCATTTTTGTCATTTTTGTCATTTTTGTCATTTTTGTCATTTTTGTCATTTTTGTCATTTTTGTCATTTTTGTCATTTTTGTCATTTTTGTCATTTTTGTCATTTTTGTCATTTTTGTCATTTTTGTCATTTTTGTCATTTTTGTCATTTTTGTCATTTTTGTCATTTTTGTCATTTTTGTCATTTTTGTCATTTTTGTCATTTTTGTCATTTTTGTCATTTTTGTCATTTTTGTCATTTTTGTCATTTTTGTCATTTTTGTCATTTTTGTCATTTTTGTCATTTTTGTCATTTTTGTCATTTTTGTCATTTTTGTCATTTTTGTCATTTTTGTCATTTTTGTCATTTTTGTCATTTTTGTCATTTTTGTCATTTTTGTCATTTTTGTCATTTTTGTCATTTTTGTCATTTTTGTCATTTTTGTCATTTTTGTCATTTTTGTCATTTTTGTCATTTTTGTCATTTTTGTCATTTTTGTCATTTTTGTCATTTTTGTCATTTTTGTCATTTTTGTCATTTTTGTCATTTTTGTCATTTTTGTCATTTTTGTCATTTTTGTCATTTTTGTCATTTTTGTCATTTTTGTCATTTTTGTCATTTTTGTCATTTTTGTCATTTTTGTCATTTTTGTCATTTTTGTCATTTTTGTCATTTTTGTCATTTTTGTCATTTTTGTCATTTTTGTCATTTTTGTCATTTTTGTCATTTTTGTCATTTTTGTCATTTTTGTCATTTTTGTCATTTTTGTCATTTTTGTCATTTTTTGTCATTTTTGTCATTTTTGTCATTTTTGTCATTTTTGTCATTTTTGTCATTTTTGTCATTTTTGTCATTTTTGTCACTTTGTCATTTTTGTCATTTTTGTCATTTTTGTCATTTTTGTCATTTTTGTCATTTTTGTCATTTTTGTCATTTTTGTCATTTTTGTCATTTTTGTCATTTTTGTCATTTTTGTCATTTTTGTCATTTTTGTCATTTTTGTCATTTTTGTCATTTTTGTCATTTTTGTCATTTTTGTCATTTTTGTCATTTTTGTCATTTTTGTCATTTTTGTCATTTTTGTCATTTTTGTCATTTTTGTCATTTTTGTCATTTTTGTCATTTTTGTCATTTTTGTCATTTTTGTCATTTTTGTCATTTTTGTCATTTTTGTCATTTTTGTCATTTTTGTCATTTTTGTCAATTTTGTCATTTTTGTCATTTTTGTCATTTTTGTCATTTTTGCTCTTTGCTCTTTGCTCTATGCTCATTGCTCTCTGCTCTTCGCTCTTTTTTCTTTACTCTTTGCTCTTTGTTCTTTGTTCTTTGCTTTTTGTTCTTTGCTCTTTGCTCTTTGCTCTTTGCTCTTTGCTTTTTGCTCTTTGCTCTTTGCTCTTTGCTCTTTGCTCTTTGCTCTTTGCTCTTTGCTCTTTGCTCTTTGCTCTTTGCTCTTTGCTCTTTGCTCTTTGCTCTTTGCTCTTTGCTCTTTGCTCATTGCTCTTTGCTCTTTTCTCTTTGCTCTTTGTTCATCGCTCTTTGCTCTTTGCTCTTTGTTTTGTTTTCCATGCTCCTTAGCTAGTTCAAGGCTAGCTATTCATAAATTTCTTAAGTTTTTACAAAATCGATTGCTGCATAACAAAATGATTATTCGTGTTTTTTAAGTTTTAATTTTCCATGGCATTTTAAAAAATTTCCCTGTTTTTCCTCACAACGTTCATTGAACTTCTGTTTATTTTTTTTATTTTTCAATCAAAATTATGCAAAGCATTACGTTTATTAAAATCAACGAGTTGAAATACATTAGATAGTATATAGTTGATAGTTTAAAAAGTTGTTCATTCAATCTGTGATTAGGTTGAACCTTTAGGACAGTTAATTAACTGGTGTGGTACCTAGTTGGAATGTTTACGGTTTTTGATCAGGTTTTGCTTTTTATTCGTTCGCTCTTGAATCGATACGGCCTTGAATCAAAGCTATTTTTTAATTTTTTGTCAATGTTTCCAAACCGTTTGTTGGCATGCGCGTTCTATGTACATAGTTTACTCGGCCGGTCATTCTCAACGGTATGAGTCATTCTTGTTTGTAATCCAGCTGGCGCTTTCGACGCGAGTTGAAATATGAGAACAACCTGTTCAGCAGTTGAAGGGCAGTTGATTTCGATTTGCTGATGAAGCCAGTTTATGAATGAAAAAATGATTTTCAGGTAGTATGGAATATGAAAAAAAAAGTTCATTAATGCTTCGAAAAGCAACTTATAGCTTTTCAAAAAGGTATCACAGAAATATGTCGATGTCATGCCTCAGCACACAAACCTCCTAATTGTGGCACTTTCACCTTTCCGAAAGCATGCCGCCAAATTCAAAAGTTCAGCTCCCTAACTACCCCTTACAAGTTATGAAGAATTGTGAGCACCATCTCATTACCAGAAGGGCCTCCATTTGATGGGCCATGTGCCCCGAAACCGATCACCTCGAATGGCCACAAATCGGTGTAATAAACATGATCTAAATATCAAATTTATTTACGATAAAGACTTTATTATAGTGATTACGAAACGAAACGATCGAACAGACATCTTGGGGGAAGGACAGCAAACGGAGAGCAAAAAAAAAAAATTGTAAAGATATAACAGAAATAGCGCTTCTGCACCATAAGGCCAGGTCGACTCCTAACAGACTTGGGAGTTAGACGTTGTCGTTGAAACTTACCGCCTGCCGTGCTTGGGGTCATCGTCAAAAACCTCCTGAACATAGAGACCCAGGCGAGGTAAGCTAAGCTCAGGTTCCAACTCGTTCTCTGCCACTACACAGGTTTCGCAGGTCAAAGCCCAATCCTCTGATTACCGATATAGTTTACTATTCTCGGCCTCGGCAAGGGGTCTTACAAAGTTATTTTTTCTGTCCATTGCTCGAATCTCGGCTTCGATTCAGGTTGCCAATAAAAATGCGATCGAACGTTATGAAATATGCCCGGCATAGTTATGTGCGAGCCGAAAATGATTTATGGCAAGATGTGATTGAGATATCGGATAGCATTCAATTAGTTTATTGGGATGTGCCTCGAAAAATTCATTCAATTATTTGGTTTTCACTTTAAGTTTCATGTATGTTTATAAGGTTTAATTTGTAGTTGAGTTAATGTTTTGAAGATTTTTATGAAGAGCAATGCATGTATGATTATATATTGTGAAAATTAAATTAACAACAGCTTGAATTTTAAATAAAATTAATAACAACACGCACATAGCGTCCTAAAACACTTTTTTTTGGGGTTTTCATTTGTTAAGATGATTAGTTTTGATAATACAAGGAAAAAAAACTAAAAGAAAAAAACACATTAACACTTCAGGCCTGTACTATTTCTTTGATCACTAGAGATCACATGAAAGATATGAGCGCTGTCAGTAAGTAGTATAATAAGTTTGTTAGTACAATTTTTGCAGTTGCCCTAAAATGAACATTTCTATACAAACACTCTTGATTATGCGAAAATAGTTACTTATCCAAAAACTTGTAATAAAGAGATTTTATTCAGCACGAATCGTTGATGAACGAGTAATATCGACGAAAGAGTAAAATCAAAAGTATCGTAAACTGGGGGAACTTTGATAACCGGGGTTGTTTTGATATTTATAAATCATGACAATTTTCCAGATAATCATCGACAACTAGGTCTAAAGTTTAAATATCTCAACACTGCTCTATGGGTCAACAGGTGGCAAAAAATTGGAAACGTGATTGTCATTAACTTTTTTTTCCTTATTTTTTATGAAAAGAAAACACTTTTATAAAGAAGAGTTCAAAATTTTAGAGCTTTAGGAGGTACCATGATTGAGATTTTGATTAATAAAGATGAAAAACATTCAAAAAATGATATTTTTTTAGGAAAATTTTAATTTTTAAAATATCAATTTTAGAAGGGTCCAGGAATTCGAGACAGTTCAGCTTGGGTGTCTGAATTCAACTAAAACTATATTTACAATATTGGATCTATGGCACATCTTGGATTTATGTGTTTGTAATTGGGTTAGTGAATGTGTGTAGAAAGAGATAAATTAATATTGTGTTTTAAATTGAACATTAGCTATGGTATGTGTTATGAGTACAAAAAAGAGTTTGAGAGTTGTGTGAAAAAATCTGTGTGTGTGTGTGTGTGTACTTAAAAAAAATGTGTTATTTAACGTCGTAAACGTAATGAATAAAGCTTTCCAAAACATATGATTTTGTAATACTTTAAAGTTGTAGCAATAGCTTAGCTTAGCTTGTTTGACTACTCATATCCACCTTAGATCATTGAACACGAAATGCTATTTAATTGTTTCAGGGGATGGTAATGCTATTTAATTACGTATTTCAAAAGAAAAGATGGCTTTTTTTTTGTTATCTTTTATCAATTCATGCGCATTTCGAATTCCATGATCGCTGGCGTGGCTAAGCAGAACAAGTTCCACGTCGCCAATGGTTGCTACTCCGTGATTAATCGAGGCCATCAATTTTGCACAAAGTCCAAAAGAATGGTGCTTGGGATTAGCAGTTCATTCTCAATGTACAAAACTCATGCTCTCCGTTTTTGAAATGATTAATAACGGCGCCGGCCACGTCCTAGTAGTCAATGGGGAAAAAGGAAGGAATGTTAGTGTGATACTCTTTAGGTTCAACTAGCAACTTCATGCTCCTGCATACTCCAAAAATAATTTTGAAATAGTCAGAACCAGAAATAAGTAAGTATCACCAACTATGGAAACCGTCTGTACGTCTGCGAATTTATATTTAAGTATCAAAGGAAGGGGTTGTGTTAGTTAGAAAAAGGTAAAGATCAGGATCCATATTAGTCAATGGTGCGATCGTATTTTCCTACACCTTCTATGCTCCTAGACATTTCATAAGGAAACTCCTACTTCTACGAGGCATTCGATGAACGTTAAATAAATATATATTGAGTTAAGTATTGAAAGAATATTATTACCATCCACATTTAATCCCTATCAAACTAGCTTCTTTCCCTAACAGTGATCCATGTTTAATCAAAGAATTATCAAAAGGCTTTTATGATTGAAAAAAAAACAATATTATGAATTGAATGTATTTTTCATAATATGCCGACAAAATCTTCTCAGACTATTTTTCGTGATTGATACCATTTTGCAAATACTTTTATTTTTTCTTCTCCTTGCCTCTTTTTGAGCTTCATTGCATGTACAAAGTAATGTTCAAATTTTTGCTACTTTTGAAAGGATCTGATTTTTTTTTTTTCAATTTACCAATTCGAGTATCTACTAATTAACGCATTAAAAACAAGGTTATGATTACATATTTTGTAGAAAGAAGAAAGGAATTGAATTATCTAACCGATTTGTTTTCTTATTTCATTAACCATTCTTTGTACTTCATTTACCTTTTTTGTTCCATTTTACCTTCTTTTGTTGCTGTTTATGAATTGGTTAACCGTTCTTGGTCATTTAATTTATATCTCGACTCGTATAGTGTATAAGTGATTAAATTCATTGATATTTAATCATCCTGATATTTACTGTTATTATCCTCGTATATAACACGATACTTTTTAAATATGTGTACCTACTTGTTCATTTCTTGGTATGTCCAGTTAGATGTCCTAAGATTTATTCCTATCCCCACATATTCCGATGAAGTCAAACACTCAGCCTACTGAGAATTCCGTTGTAATGCTTCCTACCCACACATACTTTTCTAAAGAGCCCCTCTATCAGAAATCTCATAAAGCCTTGCATTCATCAAACCAGTCTCTCGTTTATAATAAGAGAGACTCCTCATGAGTCATGACTCCATAATTATGCATCCATTCACCAGGTCTTTGCCTGCCTCCCAACACCAACCGGAATCTTTCCCGTCACTTTCATAAATTTTAATAAAGGTATCTTACACATTTGTATTTGTATGTATTGATATATTTCTAATTTCCGTAAGCGACCGAGTTCATCAATATCCAGAAATAGCAAATCTTCACACCTACTCACAAATAATTCTCTCATAATCACCTCATATAACACACACATTCGCGTCCCTCTGTTCCATGCATCCTTATTCCCTCTGTATTTCTCGGTCGCTATAATCCAACTGTATAGAGTTGTTTTTGACATTTCTTACGCACACTTGCTGATAGTGTACAGATGAGACGGGACAATTAACCTGAAAAACTATCGATACAAAAACGGGCAGCCGGCCGACGCACATGGTCGTTTTTAAGGTTGATTGTCCCAAAACTGAAAAGTGTTGGTGAAACAACCTGCATAATAACACGAACACTACCAGCGACAAATAGGACTATTGTAGTTATTTTTCAATCCAGGAGTCAGCAACCATTTTTGTCTTCGACTGATAGATTATAATGGAAATGAAAATAAAATCAAGTTTACCGTTGGTCATTTAGCACACACACACAAGAAAATTCTTTTTTGTAATTTAACTGTTGTTTTGCTGTTGTACTTAGACTTCGAATCGCTAAAATTCCGGTCATGCATTTCTGTGTAGAATTTTTTAATGCCTTTTTTTTCAATTTTAAGGTTTCATTTGAAATTAGAATTTGTTTTTCTTGGCTTTTGTCCGAATTTAAAACCTTTCATTTTATTGCTTCCAATTTGTAATTTTTATTTGGTTCAGTCTAGGATAATGCTTTTAATCTGGTGGGGTTGCCGACCTCTGTCCTATTCCTTCATGCCCCCATAAACATGACCCTACATAATACTTTAAAGTTTTAACAATGTAGATATACTATGGAAAAAAAAATTTAAAAGCTTTTTGATGTGACCTTTTTTTTGACAGCTAGGGTCAGGACAGAGGATCTAGATTTATCCAAATTTAAGATCTGTACTAACATGAAGAGTTTTTGCTTTATTAACTTTGGAAGAATTTTATGCAAGCAAGTGCAGCAAGTCAAACCTGCCATTTTTTAAATTTGATCGTTAATTTTTACATTTTTTTAACATAAAAATTTTAACATTTTTCGATGCCGTATAAAAATTGGCAAAGTGTGGAACTTTTAAATTCCTCTTTTTTCTTCTAAACCAACACTGTTGGTGTAAAAATATTTTGCAGGCAATGAATTATTTTTTTAACAAATATTTTATTAAAATTTTTAAATAAATATTTTTTTATAACTCAGTTACCAGCCTGGGCTAAATTGCATCAAAATGCAAACTAAAGATTCAGCTTTTAAATCTCGTTTCTATATGCTGGCATATGATTGTTGTCCATCAGGCGTTTGGCAGTTTTAATTTATTATTCATCTAATTATTAATTTCTATGACTTCTGCCAGAAGAATTTTTTATAGTAATTTTTACCCCTTAATGTATGCAGCACACTCATGTTTTTCTTTTAACCCTCATCCGCATTAGGGTGTCATTTTGACACCATTGCAAGTTTGAAGGCTTGTAACTTTTTTCAGAAGCTTCAAAATACAAAAATTTCTTCGGGGACCCTAAATGAATTCAAAAGTTCTTCAATATTGCATCTTTACTTTTTTTATGGACGAACCCTGGAAGCCTGGACAAAAAAACTCCCTTTTCCGACTTTTGGTGTCAATTTGACACCACAAAAGTAAAATCTATTTAAGTCGTTTGAATTATTATGAACTTCATATAAAACTTATATCAAAAGAAACCTTGTAATGTCAGTAAAATATGTTTAGAACATTATATACAGCTACAGTTACAAGTTTTCTCGTTATTCAGCATGAAAGAAAAAAAATCCGAAAAAACATGCCTCACGAAAACTGCTGTAGTTCATATGTTACACGTCCAAAAAAATATTTGCCTTATGCATATGAAAGCTGAAGTTAATGCCTACATTATGAAGACAAGAAATATTTTTTTATTTTTTTTTTGATGAAATGGTCACAAAAAGTTCAAAAAAGTGGTCTAAAAAACGTACTTTTCATTCGATTGCTTGTAAATATTGTTTGAGCGATGGTAGAGTTTTGAAAAAAATATGACTACGAAATGTATTAAAATTCCAACATTTTGCTGTCTTTAGATTTTTTATGCAACAAAAATTGAATTTACTGGAATTTTTCAAAATTCACTACTTTGCGCGATTTTTTAACAAATTGAAATTTTATCTGTTTTTGTGGTCCACCGTCAGGTTGTACCCGGATTATCAGTGCTTTTACTTTGTTTGGACCAATCAAGAGTATATTCATTGGAAAGCAAATTTAATCTACATTCTAATGAGGTGCTACAATTCACGCTGTGAGATTTCACAAAAATATGAAAATTATAAACGTAAAATAATTCCTGAATTTCTAGAACTACAAGCAGCGGTCCAGCAAAACGTGTTTGTTTGCTCTCCGAGTAGGTACGGTGGGTGGTTATTCGGGCAGAGAGCGAAGCCGACAGAGCAAGAAATGTACGACACGCATCGTTATTTCGTCTGTAGGCTTCGCTCTCTGCTCGAATAACCACCCACCGTACCTACTCGGAGAGCAAACAAACACGTTTTGCTGGACCGCTGCTTATAGTTCTAGAAATTCAGGAATGATTTTACGTTTATAATTTTCATATTTTTGTGAAATCTCATAGCGTGAATTGTAGCACCTCATTAGAATGTAGATTAAATTTGCTTTCCAATGAATATACTTTTGATTGGTCCAAACAAAGTAAAAGCACTGATAATCCGGGTACAACCTGACGGTGGACCACAAAAACAGATGAAATTTCAATTTGTTAAAAAATCGCGCAAAGTAGTGAACTTTGAAAAATTCTAGTAAATTCAATTTTCGTTGCATCAAAAATCTAAAGACAGCAAAATGTTGGAATTTTAATACATTTTGTAGTCATACTTTTTTCAAAACTCTACCACGCTCAAACAGTATTTACTACCAATCGAATGAAAAGTAGGTTTTTTAGAACACTTTTTTGAACTTTTTGTGACCATTTCATTAAAAAAAATTTAAAAAAAATATTTCTTGTCTTCATGATGTAGGCATTAACTTCAGCTTTCATATGCATAAGACAAATATTTTTTTGGACGTGTAATATATGAACTACAGCAGTTTTCGTGAGGCATGTTTTTTCGGATTTTTTTTCTTTCATGCTGAATAACGAGAAAACTTGTAACTTAAGCTGTATATAATGTTCTAAACATATTTTACTGACATTACAAGGTTTATTTTGATGTAAGTTTTGTTTAAATCGGTCTAACACGCCAAAAGTTATAACGATTTGAGCTTGTGGTGTCAAATTGACACCACAAGTGCTGATTAGGGTAATGAAATCTAATGCGGATGAGGGTTAAAACATTTTTGGCAGAAAAATGTTAAATTAAATTCAAACAAAACCTACAATTACTGCAATTAGTGCTTTACGCATTATAACATCACAAATATATTGAAAAATATAAATTTTCAAACGTTTTCATTTGATTTTTCATAAAAATAAAATTTTATGCAACTTATCCTCTTTTCTTATAAGGGTGAAAATCCCATGTTTTTTTTTATTTAAAAATAACTGGTGAAACAAATTTTTTTTGACTAGGGTAGGTGTTCCTTATTTGGCATGTGTACCTAATGTTAACATATGTATCGTACGATTTTGACTGTTTTGACGTTATATTTTACTTATCACAATTATAAAAAAAAATGATAATGTAACGGATCATGTGAACTTTAATTTTAAAAACAAATTAGTTTTCTAACTCACAGGATTTTTCGTAAAATTCGGATTGTTTCAAAGTATGCCCAATTGAATGGAATTGTCAGCTAATTTCTTAAAAAACACCTGTTTAGAAATAGAAGATTAAAGTGGAATATTTCAACCGATTTTTTTTTTTTAATTTTTCGTCGGATTGTTTTTTTATCATGATTTAAGTAATAAGTATGTTAGACCCATGTTTTTTTTGTGTAGAAACTAAAAAAAAGCATATGTCCACAATAAGAAACACTATTTTTAATGTGTTCCTAATTATGGACATCGTCAAAGTATTTCAAACAATATCAAAGTCATAGAATGAATTTTGAATAAATTTGATTGATTGAATTTTTTTTTAGCTTAATTTTCAACGATCTGTTAAAATAAACTGTTTTGAGCTAATAAAACATGATTTTCTTTTACTTCAGTGTATCTCAAAGCAAAAAATGTATTCGCCAGGTTGCAAAGAACGCATCCTTCACGACAGAGAAGGAAACCATCAAGTTAAGTTACAGAGAGTTTCTCAACGAGAACAGAATCGAAAGCAAAAATTTAAAAAAAATATCTCAATAAAATTACGTTGTAGGTATACCGTCATTTGGGGGCATCATGCTACACTTTTCAACTTCAATGGCTTCTAAATCTCTAATGTCCACATATAATCCTACTGTTTGTACATCAAAAGTTTTAAGGTTCATGGGTAATCAAATTAACGTAGTCCCAGTTATTTTTAAATTTTCAAAACATGCTATTTTCACCCTACTAAGAAAAAGGGGTAAGTTGCAAAAACCTTTGTTTTTAATAGAAAATAAAAAAAAGAATATTTAAGAATTGAAAGATTATAGACGCATAGAGGATTAGAATAAGAAGAAAGATGTTGAAAATGAGCGGAAGGGTAATTTTAATTTGAAAAACTTTTCATCACATTTCATCCTTTTGTTCCTCACGGGCCTACTACCTTGCAGTGGTTGATAGCGCTAATGATATAGCTCAGTTGGCAAGTCTGTTGTCTCCTGAGCCGATGCCGCGAGTTCGAGCCCAAGAGTAAACATCGAACACAGTTGTACCGGATAGTTTCTCAATAACGATCCGCCAACTGCAACGTTGATAAAGTCGCGAATGCCATAAAGATGGTAAAACGACTGTAATCGAAACAAAAAAAAACTTAAAAATTTTTTAATCACAGAAACGTATGGTACTGTTGACCACGATTCTTCCTCCCTGTGTTCCAGTTGGTGCTGCGTCCAATTCTACACAGTGGGCCCGGCCGAGTAAAGATGAGTAGTAAATGCACTTTTACTACCCACCGGGATGCTGACAAGATCTGGCTGTGTATGTATCATAAGCATAAGCAAGCAATAAGTCCATTTTTCTTGAAAATGTTCTTATCAGAGTTCTAGCAAGCCCCTGTTTATATAAATCGATAAATTTAAGATGCGTAGTGGATAGTGGTAGATATTATTAGCATTTTTATAGATCTATTTTTGATAATCGTGCAAAACAAACCGAACAAATTTAAAAAACCATAAACTATCAGTTTTACAGAAATTTTACTTACAAGTTGAAAGTTTAAAACCTGCAGTTAATCAGAAAAAAATATTTTTCACGAGAAGTTTTCTTATTTATCTAGCCCCATTTATCACCTTTTTTTTGATGTAATTTATAAACAAATTGGATGAATTGATTTACAGATGTTAGTAACAAATTCAAATTGATAAAATATTTTTCAATTAAGTTTAGTCCATACCAAGCGCGCGTTTTTATCAAGTTGTAAACGAATCCTCTTGATGCCACGTTTTTCTGGTTGCATGAAGCTAAAACTTGAAAAGGAACCCAATTTTGATTTAAAAACTGATGGATTAAAATTTGAGTAACTTTGCTTCTATTCTTGCGATAATAACACTTTAAATATCAAATGAATGATTTAACAAGAAATGATTATGTGCAAAATATTTTTTTCGGATATATCTACTGCAATTTCTGTACAAGTTGGTGGTTTATGATTTATTGAATTTTTTCGGATTGTTTTGAACGGTTATCAAAAACAGTTCCATGAAAATGCTAATAATATCAACCACTATGCATCATAAAAAAATTAAAATATTTACAGCAGCTTGGTAGAACTCTCCTTAGAAAGTTTTCAAGAAAAATGGACTTTTTTCACAAAAACTCATTGCGAAGAACAAAGATTAAGAAGCGTATCTAAAATTAACTAAAAATATATTTAGGCCTTCTACTTACTAACGCGTGAACTGTGCTCACCTGTATGTAGATTTTGATCTGTCAAGAGTGTACCAGCGCTTTGTTTACGTTTGAAACATTCGTTTCTCCTAAAATTTCGCGAATTATAAAAGAAGTTAAAATTAAGCATCTCGATGAATGAAGTGGCGAAACGTTTCGGCATTCATCCGACAAGCGTAAATTTCATCATCCACAAGTTCGGGGAACACTATACGTTCGATGATTTGCCAGGAAGAGGCAGAAAACCAGGACCTGGATCTGACCCAAATCTGGACCGTAAGGTAATCAACCTCATCAACCGGAATCGATCGATGTCGATACGGGATTTGGCGAAAAAAGCTGGGACATCGATTAGAATGGTACAGCGGATCAAGAAGCGGAACAACCTGAAGACATACTACACTACACTACACTATATAAGAAACATACGACTGCACCATTGATCTGGCCGGATTTGGCGTCAGTCCACTACGCTAAATCCACTCTCAGATGGTTTGAGGATAACGATGTAGATTTCGTTGAGAACGATATTAACTAGGATTGGTCGATCCCTGATCGATCTTTGCGAGATCGATCTTTTGATATTCAATTTCCGATTTTTTGGATCGATTCTTTAGCCTTGGAAAAATTGATTAAATCGGTTTATTTTCGATCCGATCTTTCGAAGTTTTTTTTCTCTATTTCAACTAGCAATAATCGCACCTCGGTAGAACTTCATTGGTTACGATATCGCCAATGCGCAAAGCTTTTTTTTCTATTTATTCCACAGTTTTTAAGATCAAGTTTCGTGCAAGATTTGGTTACCTGTACCATCCAAATGACTGGTTTTCATTAACAGCCCAGTGAACATTTTGATCTGTATATTTCAGTTGTTTCTGAGATATACACACTTTTGTACAATCTGAAAAAGTTGTATAGAATATTCTATATGAGCCTGTACGTACCAAAGTGGAGGCAATATACGGACCAAATTTTGCTCACCCTGAAAATATAAAACTTTGTATTGCGTTTTCAACAATTTGATAGCAACTATGCTTTGCATAAAATCTTAGGATTGTACAACTTACAACTTTCTATTGCCTGCCCTACAATTTGATTACAATTTCCTTTTGCAGGTAGCCTGAGGTTTGTACAACTTTCTTCGCCATTTAATACAATTTATTGTTACTGTATCTCAAAGCAATTATATTTTTCCTTTATTACGATTTTACTATGAACCGCCAGGAACATTAATACAATAGAATTTAATGTTTACTGCGAAAAAAAAAGAACCATATACAACTTTAAGTGTCTCTTTTTCCTTAGTCTCGAACTCACAACGTTCCGATCCCTGTCCTGTGATACTTCCTCGGCGCCATTTCATATTGATACACACAAGCCAATTTGTTCATGTACAGTTGAGAGTTCCGTTTAAAAATCAGTTGATCGTATAAAGTACCACTGACTGCATCATTTCGGACTCCAAATCTATTTATAGATGCCGTTTTTTGATATACAACTTTAACCTATCTCATAGACAATTCGATTACAATCAATAATTGTATTCAGCGCTGTGCGATCTAAGCTAGCTATTTACTGTATTGTTAAACAATTCGACAATCTGCAGATTGTTTAAATTCCATTATACGATGTTCTTACAATTACCGTACGACCTTTCATGGAAATAATATGTCATCATAGATCGCAAGCATGAAAGATTGCTTAATTGTACAGTGGGTTATAATATTGAGCTTTACACAATTCTACTGCAATTCAAAACAACTTTTGTGATCTTTCTATACGATTAACAAAATATTATCGTGTATAATGAACTATGACATGATGTTTAAACAAATCCAATCCAATTCCAAGCTACAACTTGATGTTTAAACATTTCCAATCCAAACTGGAAGCTTATACAATCTACAATGAACACTACTTTACGATTTCTGGATATCCGGAATCATTTATCACCGAAACATTTTTTAAGCGTCGCCTGTGTTTTTGCAAACGCCGACTGTATGTGCCACTTTTTTTTTTTTATAATTTTTTTCTAAATTAAAACTGCCTTCATTTTTGCAACAGAATTCGTCCAGGATTTCCTATTTTTGCAATTGTTGACATAAGATGATTACGATATTACTAAGCATAGGAACTGCATTATTAACAATTATTTACCGATTAAATAAGTTTATTTCCATAAGCAACTTTGAATGACATTATGTATGCATAGATTGTTTAAATTACATTAAACGATTTTCCCACAATTACTGTACGACCTTCCATGGAAATAATATGTCATCATAGATCGCAAGCATGAAAGATTGATTAATGTACAATGGGATTAAATATTGAGCTTTACACAATTCTATTGCAATTCAAAACAACTTTATTGATCTTTCTATACGGTTACAAAATGTTATCTTATATAATGAACTATACAAAACATAAGCGATAAAATATAACTTGGTTTAGCTACAACATGATGTTTATACAATTCCAATCTAAACTGGATGCTTATACAATCGGCAATGAACACTTTTTTACGATTTCTGGGTTTCTGGATTCGTTTATCACAGAACCGGATTTTTTTAAGCGTCGTCTGCATTTTTGCAAACGCCGACTGTACGTGCCACTTTTTTTCATTTTTATAATTTTTTATTTCTTAATACAAACTGCTTTCATTTTTGCATCAAAATTCGTCAAGGATTTCCAATTTTTGCAATTGTTGACATAAGATGATTACGATATTGCTAAGCATAGGAATTGCATTTTTAACAATTATTAACCGATTAAGTTAATCTCAATAAGTGACTTTGAATGACATGTATGAATAGATTGTTTAAATTCCATTAAACGATTTTCTCACAATTACTGTGCGACCTTTTATGGAAATAATATGTCATCATAGATCGCAAGCATAAAAAATCGCTTAATTGTACAGTGGGATTAAATATTGATCTTTACACAATTCTACTGCGATTTAAATCAACTTTATTGATCTTTCTATACGCTTAACAAAATGTTATCGTATATAATGAACTATACAAGCCATAAGCGATAAAATATAACTTGGTTTTAGCTACAATATAATGTCTATACAATTCCAATTCAAACTGGATGCATTAACAATCTACAATGAACACTGCTTTACGATTTCTGGTTATCTGGGAGTGCTACCATGCCGCTAATATAATTGAGACCGACTAAATAGAAAGCGTTTTTTACCTTCATACTTGTGGTGATCCTTTGTCTCCTGTCCTAAGCCAGCCCACCAGGCACGACCGACGGCAACGTTATTCCGCGAAGTTAGTTACGAGAATGAAGTTTCGAATCCTTGATACATACTCGATGCATTTAGCTTGTCGGTGTGTGTTCATCACCAATACCGTTATCTTTCGCTTATTCATAGCTGTCATAATTTTCTACCTTTTTACATTGATACTTGTGTTTGTAATAGCCTATCGCGTTTCAGTTTCGCTATGTTCCAACTAATGTATCACCGTTGCATTTATTTTTTCATTTACGTACACGCTGAATTTCAAAGTTCAAAACATATACACATTATTTTTCAACAAACTAATTTGCTACTAAATAAGCGCAACACACGATTATATTAATTTATACACCTCAACACATAATGGTAACAATTTTTCATTAACCGTAGCATACATCACCACAATACTCTTGAGGAAAACTTGAACTGTTATCGAATGTTCAAGTAATTTAAAATTTCATAGAATGGTGGCTTGAAAGCCTAATCAGCCTTGAATTAGGCAACTATAGCATTTTACTTTAGATTTTGGTCTAGATTTCTCTAATTATGAGGATAAACCCAGAAAAATTCAGGCTATTTTTCTCAATCTCCGGCAGCCGGGCTGAGCCAGGCTTTTTCCGTTATTTCTCTGAAAATCCGGACAAGCCCGGATAAAATCGGGCAATCTGGAATGCTTGACTTGTATGTATCAAATGTAAGAGCTTTTCTGTCGTTTTCCACTATTTACTCCGGCATAAAGCAACCCTCAGGCAGCATCTCTCACAAAAAAAATTAATAGATCGATCTAGCAAAGATCGATCCTTTTGCTTCGATTTTTTAGGTGGATCGATCCTGGAACCATTCAGCTGAATCGATCTTGGGAATCGATTTTTTACAGAAGATCGAACAATCCTAATATTAACCCACCAAACTGCCAGCTTCGCCCCATGGAACGATATTGCGCAATCTTCAAGAGAGTTTTCAAGAAGGATGGTAATGCCAACAGGACCAAGGCGGTTTTTAAGCAAAATTGGAAAGCTGCGGCCAAGAAGTTTTAACCAGTTTTTTAGCAACGACACCAAAAATATAAATCGTCTGTTGGATCAAGCTTCATACGATTGCCCACAAAAATCATTAGAGTAGTTTAGTAACCAACTTCTTTCATTGCTTAAAATCCCAAGTTGAATCACGACCGAGATGTTTGTTTGGCGTGCAGCAGTGACAAAGTATAAATCTGCAAAATACCCGCTATGGAGTCGGAACTTTTCATTGTTGCAAAATATCGCCCCCATGTTAGTCATTAATTTTCACCTCATGGCAGCTTCTTGAATCCAATACATCACCATTGCATTGCATTGTGCCGCACCGAGCGACGTCGACTGGAATCAATGTGCGGGCAATTTGAAATTGAAGACATTTATTTGTCACTCCAGATTGCAGCTTCTGTCCCATTTTAGTCTTTGTAGGCTCCCGGCCGCTGTTTGCAAACTCTTCTGTGGAACACCATTCAACGGTAGCTGCTTGAGTCTCGAATGTCTTGCTCAATTCTTTGATTCCTGCAACAATCAGTCTCTCGAAACATTTGAAAAGTGTCTTCAGGATGTTGCATAAAGCGGCACCTTCTACACCAATTATTATTGGGCCCACAGAAATCGAAAAACGCAGCCGCAGTCCAATATTGATGCAGGTCCCCGCAAATAAGAGCTTCAGATTCAGATCACAAACCATGTCATGTAGCATGTAATCAAATCGGACAAATTTGATCACCGAATCCGAAGCTGAAGCTGGCAGCTGTCCGGACCAATCAATTCGACAATGGCAAATCCCCCGGTTTCGAGGTGATTGTGATATGATTGAACTTTTGCTAGCCAAATACGACATTCAGTGTCCAACCGGGGCACACGACTAGTGTCTTATTTGGGTGGGTCTTGTCGTGGGGTGATTTGTACAAATAAACACTTCAATCAATTAGAGCACGATCTCCGATCTATGTTGAAATCGAATGAAACCATTCTTTCCCAGTGATTGTGTGAAATTATAGCGAAAAAAAATATTTTTTCTTAAAATGCCGATTTTGAGAAAAGTTTTAAATTTCTAGAAATTGATTCATAGAAATTTGACTCTTATAAAATATATTAAATACATGTTTTCAAGCACCGAATCTCGTGAAATGACAAGTCTCTAACAAAGAGTATAATTTCAAATTTATGATCTATATTTAACAGTCGTCATGCATATATGTAATTCAACAGGTCGATGATATGCTTTGAACTCAACAGAATGATCGAAAGTGCTTGGAAAGACTTTCGAAATTTCTGTACCCTGAGGTAAAATAATCCTAACACCAGACCACAAAAAAATCAAAGGCACGTGCTCAACAACACGAGCCCAAATTGGTGAAAAGTAAATATTTGCTTGGTCGATGATTTGGAAGTACACTTTTTTAGAGTTATCTGGCGCGCAAAGAATCGTTTGATTGGCAGGTTCAATAATGGCTAGGAAGGGGCTTTTTTTCGTGCCCCACGACGAATCATCAAACTAGCTACATCAGCTGTAATGGATAGTCTCGTCAGCAAGTCGAGCAATTGAGATCGGGAACGAGATAAGTTTTGAGTGGACGATGGCTCATGTGAGCATTTGTAAGGAATTTTTGAATCAAGTGTATTTTATGTGATGAACCTTTGAACCTTCGTTGATGGAATAAACCCGATTGTTGCATAAAATTTAAGCCAATCCATCATCATTGAAAAAGTGTTGTGAAATTGGAATTTCGCGCTTACATTCATCGGAAGAAGTGCAAATCAAGTGAATCTACCGGTTACCTAACAGCTTTCCAAACAATAATGGTTTGATTTTTTTTTCGGATAGGAAGCACTGACAGGCGAAATGCGAAGCTTTCATTCAGCATTTGACTTGCTACAAACTTAATAAATTTTTTTTAAAACAACTTTATAGGGGAAAGATAGAATAAATCAGTTCCTAATAAAATGACAAAAATGTCAAAAATGACAAAAATGACAAAAATGACAAAAATGACAAAAATGACAAAAATGACAAAAATGACAAAAATGACAAAAATGACAAAAATGACAAAAATGACAAAAATGACAAAAATGACAAAAATGACAAAAATGACAAAAATGACAAAAATGACAAAAATGACAAAAATGACAAAAATGACAAAAATGACAAAAATGACAAAAATGACAAAAATGACAAAAATGACAAAAATGACAAAAATGACAAAAATGACAAAAATGACAAAAATGACAAAAATGACAAAAATGACAAAAATGACAAAAATGACAAAAATGACAAAAATGACAAAAATGACAAAAATGACAAAAATGACAAAAATGACAAAAATGACAAAAATGACAAAAATGACAAAAATGACAAAAATGACAAAAATGACAAAAATGACAAAAATGACAAAAATGACAAAAATGACAAAAATGACAAAAATGACAAAAATGACAAAAATGACAAAAATGACAAAAATGACAAAAATGACAAAAATGACAAAAATGACAAAAATGACAAAAATGACAAAAATGACAAAAATGACAAAAATGACAAAAATGACAAAAATGACAAAAATGACAAAAATGACAAAATGACAAAAATGACAAAAATGACAAAAATGACAAAAATGACAAAAATGACAAAAATGACAAAAATGACAAAAATGACAAAAATGACAAAAATGACAAAAATGACAAAAATGACAAAAATGACAAAAATGACAAAAATGACAAAAATGACAAAAATGACAAAAATGACAAAAATGACAAAAATGACAAAAATGACAAAAATGACAAAAATGACAAAAATGACAAAAATGACAAAAATGACAAAAATGACAAAAATGACAAAAATGACAAAAATGACAAAAATGACAAAAATGACAAAAATGACAAAAATGACAAAAATGACAAAAATGACAAAAATGACAAAAATGACAAAAATGACAAAAATGACAAAAATGACAAAAATGACAAAAATGACAAAAATGACAAAAATGACAAAAATGACAAAAATGACAAAAATGACAAAAATGACAAAAATGACAAAAATGACAAAAATGACAAAAATGACAAAAATGACAAAAATGACAAAAATGACAAAAATGACAAAAATGACAAAAATGACAAAAATGACAAAAATGACAAAAATGACAAAAATGACAAAAATGACAAAAATGACAAAAATGACAAAAATGACAAAAATGACAAAAATGACAAAAATGACAAAAATGACAAAAATGACAAAAATGACAAAAATGACAAAAATGACAAAAATGACAAAAATGACAAAAATGACAAAAATGACAAAAATGACAAAAATGACAAAAATGACAAAAATGACAAAAATGACAAAAATGACAAAAATGACAAAAATGACAAAAATGACAAAAATGACAAAAATGTCAAAAATGTCAAAAATGACAAAAATGACAAAAATGACAAAAATGACAAAAATGACAAAAATGACAAAAATGACAAAAATGACAAAAATGACAAAAAATGTCAAAAATGACAAAAATGGCAAAAATGACAAAAATGACAAAAATGACAAAAATTACAAAAATGACAAAAATGACAAAAATGACAAAAATGACAAAAATGACAAAAATGACAAAAATGACAAAAATGACAAAAATGACAAAAATGACAAAAATGACAAAAATGACAAAAATGACAAAAATGACAAAAATGACAAAAATGACAAAAATGACAAAAATGACAAAAATGACAAAAATGACAAAAATGACAAAAATGACAAAAATGACAAAAATGACAAAAATGACAAAAATGACAAAAATGACAAAAATGACAAAAAATGACAAAAATGACAAAAATGACAAAAATGACAAAAATGACAAAAATGACAAAAATGACAAAAATGACAAAAATGACAAAAATGACAAAAATGACAAAAATGACAAAAATGACAAAAATTACAAAAATGACAAAAATGACAAAAATGACAAAAATGACAAAAATGACAAAAATGACAAAAATGACAAAAATGACAAAAATGACAAAAATGACAAAAATGACAAAAATGACAAAAATGACAAAAATGACAAAAATGACAAAAATGACAAAAATGACAAAAATGACAAAAATGACAAAAATGACAAAAATGACAAAAATGACAAAAATGAGAAAAATGATTAAAATCATCAAAATGCCAAACAAAAGTGGCATTATTACCGAAAATTGAAAATTGACAAAGCAACTCAACACATATGCTACCAAAAATTTACAATAACGATTGCTCAAAAAATTAGATTCATTCATTAAAATATGTTTCCAGGCTAAGCATCCGATCGAAACATTTGAATATTACCAACACTCAGTCTGCGTTCCGAGCTAGCAAATATTTCAATCGTTAAACCGGCTTATACATGAACAACTCTCACCTCCAATCAAAACTAATTGCCATCATCGTTCGGCACCAAACCATTCAGAAGGTCCGTTTTTTTCACGGTGTTATTTTTGTCATTTTCCTCTAAGATGACACCGGGCGTGCGCTAAACAAATCATCTTTGCATAAGCCTCGGCAGAAATCTCGGCACCGTCAAATCTACACACACGGCTTGCGCTATAACGGAGGTAATTTCAGATGTCATAATCCTTTAATTTATATCCTCAAAAAGCAAATCACCACACACGGTGCTCTCTTTACCTACTCTTGAGGGGAGCCGAAATACCATCGGAATAGAAAAGCGCTATTCCGAGCTATTCATTGATAGTGGCTCTCCCACACACTTGTTTGCATTCCGAATAGGGGGTCGTCATTTTTTAAATTATAAATATTTAAAATTTAAAAATTTAAAAATAATTTCTTTTAAAAGCAAAAGTTAAAATATTATTTTCAGGAAATTTCGTATAATATTATTCGAAATTTTAGAGAGCTGGAATTAGAATAGTTGAAAAAGGTTCGTCGCTTACGGACGCAATCTTTAGGTCCCAGAAAACGGCTCACGCTTGGCCCATCTTCAATCGATTCATCTTCCTTCTGCAAACAACCGAAATTTGGTTGTTCATCAGATTGGATCCGATCAGGGAGAGAGAAAACCGAAAAAATAGAAACAAAATCTACCCCGTACGATTCTATCGATCGGTCTTCAGTCGGTGCGGTTTTTCATTCCGGGTCCAATTTGTAGAGGAAAATATTATGCCTATTATCACATTATTATAATACCAGCCAGCTATAAATTAGATTTTAAGTGTTTTATCGATGATTGGAGCTGTCAGGTTCGTCTAGCCGCTTATGGTGTGTTGGATTGAAAAGTTCGTAAAGGGACCGACCATTTTGGTAGGACAAAGGCGAAAAGTGAGTAATCTCTGAGGAGGTACAAGTTAAGATTTTCTTTTTCTGGGTTTATGATCGTGATACGATTAGCGGCTTTGCTCAGTCAATTTATCTGAAGAGGGAAAACAAATATTGGTTTAGATTGTTGAGATATTTTAAACGATTGAGGGCAACTTGGTGTTTCTTGAAGTTATCTAATATATAAAGATGAGTTGGACTATATATGTTTGTTTGTTTGTATGCACCTTATACAAATCCACACCGCTCAACCGATCAGCCTGAAATTTGGTACAGTTATGTGTTTGAACCATGGTAAGGTTTTAGTAATAGTTTTGAGCCCCTCCCACCTAAGAAAAGGGACCCTCCCATACAGCTTTCGTTTTTTCTCCCACGAACCAAAAGTCATGGCACCCATTTTGTCGACCGATTTTCGTTTCCTTTGGCGGGGTTGTTCTCACCATCCCTATGGGCTGGGCATTAGAAACGAGCATTCAGAGTTCACGTGTCTGGAGCAAATCAAAGCTTGCTGAGTATTGAAAATTTGAAAGGGGATATTTTGGCGGGTGTTTTTTTCCTTCTACTGTTCATAGCACGTGGTACCGGAACGAGCTATTGGGATGCAAAATATGCCTACATTTTGAATTGAGAAATACAACTAGCCTAGGAATATATTGACTAGAATTGTAGTGGCTTTCGAAGTGCTTTTTACCGTCGCGGGGGAGCTTTGAGGATATTCAAAAACATACAGTGAACTGAACAGTGAACAATAAATTGACTTTTTCAGCCGAACAACTATTTTGACTTAGTGTTGAAAAACTTATGAACCGATTTTCATAAATTCCAGTTTTTAAGAGCCAACCATTTTCATATTTTTGGGATTTTTCATAGAGAAAGGTAAATTAATTAGATTCAGAGTTATAAGTCCAAGGCTGCGATTTTAACGCTTCGATAGCCTTCGAGGAATTCAAACGGGGGTTTAGAAAATTGATTAGAAAATTAAATCTAAGGTTTTGAGTTTCATACAATTTGATTTCATTGGCCAATTTTTAACTTTTGAGTCATTTTTGGTCATCAATGTGACTTGACAGCATTGATCACTTTTCGCAATAAATATTTAATGGGATGATTGTGTCCAGCAATGGAAACATTGAAATATAACTCAAATTACATCTATTTCCTAAAATTATAATGGTAACTTCGGTTCAGAGATAGTTTGTTTTCGATAACTTCAACAGAACTATAAGTGAAACTTTCAACATTTAAGATCAAGAACTTATAAAGCAGTGTAATTTTAAAAAGCACACATATTATTGAAAACATGCAAATTGAGTTTTAAACATGGTTCAACAATATTCGAAAGTCTTTTTTTCAAATTTCAAAGTAAATAAAACTTGAATATACCATTGTACAGGGAGATCATCCAGCTTGAAAAGTGGGATGATCTCAAAAAAAAAAAAAAAAGATTTTTATCAAATGGGGGTTGTGAAAGTTTAACAAACAGTTTCATCAGCTGAAGATAAAAAAAAATCAGGTAAAAGCTATTCAAGGTGAAAAAAATGTTTGTTTTGATAGGATGAACAAGCATCCAAGGGAAATAATTTTAAACACAGACCTCATAACTATATTCAAAATTATGAACACGAGAAAAACACCAAATAATCTAAATCAAAACTTAAAAAAGACTAACTAAACTTACAAAGCTAACATGGCCTAAAATTGGCAAAATTTCTTATACATATCTAATGATGAATACAAAGCTTCCAAAATTTTGAGAAGTTCAACGACTCATTTTGATTTTTATTTTATGTGAACCCGAGCGAGGCCGGGTAAAATCAGCTAGTGTTTAAATAAAATCGAGTTGAGTTCATTCAATTGATCAGCAAAAAAGAGCAATACTATTCCCTGTACCATTCTCCATGCCGCTGAAATGGTGGCTCCAGCCTTGCCATTGATTGGACAGAGCGATGCAGGAGGTAATCAAAATACTTTGCATTAACGAAGATGGTTGCTCTCCGTTATCAAAACAGAATGAGAGCTACATACCTGATGAACATGAACCTGTGCCTCGTTCTGGAAGACGAATTCACCTTCGGTGGTCCGTAAATACGCATCAAGTGGAGGAATTTTAGATGGATTGTTGCTATTTGAAGTGGGTACCTACTTTGAAGTATATCGAAATAATATTCGATAAATTTGTTGAATGATAATAATAACCATGCTTTTTGCTGCATTTGGTTTTTCTTACACTCAATAGCAAAGTTTCTATTTAAAAACATTTTTAACTTTCTAATTGCTTTTTATTCTTTTGGTGAAATGAAAGCAGTAGATTTAAAATGTTGATTTTTTTTCGAAAAAGTTTACAATCAAATTTCAAACATCATATGTCTTCAAATTTTGCGAAGAATATTCAATTAATAAAATATCATCAAACTTAATAATCTTGGGTTGTCACTAGTCAGGATAAACTTTTGAAAGATGCTTTTAAAGACTTATACTGACGGTTATCTTTCTAACGGGCACCATAATATTAGAGATCACTATCTGACCCGGTGTGCTTTGCTACACTTTGTTAAAACAATTAAAATTCAGGTTTATTTCCTTAAAAAGCGTTTCAAAACAAAATTCAACATAATTAAGAAGGAAATGTTTTAAAAAGAGAGCAGCAACTGAAGTTTCTTACTTCAGTACAAAGATGTTTTTATAGCATTTTTTTTTATTTGATCTCCAAATTTGTTTTTCAAGATATGAAATTTAAGTTCTGTTTTGATAAACTTCACAGAGCATCTAATTATTTTGATATGTATGTTTCAAGGATATGGACTTCCAGTCCTTTCCCTCTGCTACTATAAAATCGTTTTTAGTATCTAAATGATGCCAAACAGCACTTGTTATGGATGGAATCTGGCGACTTTTTACACTGAAAATTAGTTACTATATTTTTATTTATTTGAGCGAAAAGTGCAAATAAAATTCATATGGATAAACTGTAACTCAATGAATTAAGGAAAAGAATGGTTTTGAAAGGAAAAAAATAGATTACAATTTTTTAATTCGACTTAATCATAGTTTTTTTTTTGCGCTGAGGGTCCTTTTAAGACTTTTCAAGATTTCCACATACGGACTTTATCTGTTAATTGACAATCGACTGAAAAGCAGATTTTTTAAAATTTGATGGATTCAAAACAATATTCATGCTTCGACGGTGGTATGAATATTTTCTTAAAAATTTGCATTTTTCAATATTTTTCGATTATTTTTTTTATTAAAGATGTGGCATGTTTCATATTTTTTAAAACTAGTACTGGGTTCCTATGAACGTAAAACCTAGTGGCGGGAATTTAAAAGACTACTTTAAATTTGATAAAAAATCGATTTCGTCTCTGTTTTGAATTTGATGCTTTGGAGTTTGATCAGTTTCTATTTTGACGGTGTTATCAAGTTTTCTTGATCATAAAGGATATAAAATACCTTCATAATACTTACAAACGCTAGTTTATCAATTTTACCTTGCTTTTAAAGTTTTATTTTAAAACATTTACAATTGCCAAATGTCAATGATACTGCATACATTAAGGTGCAAAAATTAAAACAATTGCTAAATAATTTTAGCTTCAAAATACAAATGACATTTTACCTTCACACATTCTCCTAAGCCCTCCTACTTTTTCCATTTTCATTTTTTCTTCAAAGTTAACCATTTGATAGGGTTCCTATACATTTTTCCAACACGGGCTTATTCTTGGAAAATGTCCTTATTTTTAAAATATACAAAATTTATCATTAAATGACTATAAAAATGGCACTTTAACTATACATATTCAAAGAAAAAAGTTGTCACATTCCGTCACAACCCGTTTGCTTCTAAATGCTTTTTGGTATCATCAGGAGAGCTGTTTGTTTGCGAGCCTTGGAAAAAATAGATATTTTATGATTTTGAAGTTACATTTTAACATATTAACATAAAAAAAATTCAAATACAAACTAAATTTTGCCTATTTGATACTCAATTGTAAAGCTTTCAAACTTAGAAAATAGTTATTAAAAATTCAAACTTTAGACTGAGTTATTGATGATAATGTGTGAAACTGTACTGTTGGTCAATGTTACCCCGGTGATCATTGTTACCCCGTTTTACGGTATTCACGCAAGTGATTTCAGTCATTTTGCTACATTTTTGTGCCATTGGTGACAACTTTGGTGAAGTAATTCGGTGTATCCGACCTGGCCATAGACAACACTTTTGGAAATTAGTAAAAACTAACATAAAATGATGTCTCTTACCACATGAATATGTTGTAAATTAATTTTCTTCTAATACAGTTTAGTAATCATAATATCAAAACTCTTCAAATCAGTAGGGAACCAATTTTTTCAAAAATTTATTTTTGAAGTTATTGCTAAAAATAATAAGTGTCTGGTAATAGACAACTTCCCCCTAATTATTATAGTATCTTTGATATATCTTTTGCATCATTTTGCTCCGTCAAAGTGAACAATTGAACAATATTCACAATTGAAAATTTAATAAAACAAATTGAAGATTTAGATATTCCAAAACATTATTGAACGTTGGATCTTAAATCTTAAACGAAAAACTAATGCAAACGAGTCACAAAATAAATAAACTTTTGTAGAATTCACAATATCATTTCTCTGTTATCTGAGAAGTGGAATTACAACCATAATTCCAACTCATTCCAGTAATAAAAATATTTTTGTAAAATAATTTCCAAAACTGAAATAACTAGTTGAATTTGAAAATGTAAAAACATATAGAAACTCTCTTAATTGGAATGGAAAATAACCTACAAGATTATTGATTATGTAAGTTATCTGTGTTTCGTTGATGATTCAGTAATTCCTTTTGCAAAAAGTCTACTAGCAAAATAACACTTAAGTTTAATAATTTAATAATAAATAAGAGAAAACATAGTTCTGGGTATATTAAGTTAAGGTTGCCAAAATTTTTTCCACTCCCATCCGGGCCTAGCAATTCCGGGCATTTTTTCAAATAAACCTGGCAAAATCCGGGCATGGATTTCAATTTTTCAAATCTAAAAACCGGGCAAAAACCGGGCAAAATTTAGTTGTTATCTATATATATAAAAATGAATGTTCGTCTGTCTGTCTGTTCCCTATAGACTCGAAAACTACTGAACCGATCATCGTCAAAATTGGCATCTGAGGGTTTTTGAGGCCGGGGATGGTTTCTGTAATAGTCAAAACTCCATCCGACTTAAGGGAGGGGGGGCTTCCATACTAAATTTGTAGTTTTTCGGAACAAATTAAAGTCATGACATCCATTTTCTCGAGATTTTTTCTTCATTTGGGCGGTTTGTTTTTCGTCTCCAAGGTCGAGGCGTCGAGCAAACGCGACGTCGCAAAAGGATAGTAACCCAGGCATAGCATACTGATCAGTGGGAATATTTTGGCGCGTATTTTTCAACCAAGCATATTTTAAATTCAAGGTGGCGATATGAAGCCTTGATGTGATTTTTTTTCTACTTGATTCCTAGCTCATTTGAACAGCACATGGTTATAAATGACGCCTAGATGAGACCCAGATTGACATTTTGTCGATCGAATAAAACATATTTTTTTGGCCAAAATCTGAAATTGAAAAGTCATGGCATCCATTTTTAGAGATTTTCTTTTATTTGAGAGGTTTGTTTTTCGTCTCTATGGTCAAGCAAACGTCGTCGCAAGTCTAAAGCGAAAGCATACTGTTCATTGATCGCTGGAAAAATTTTACAATCAGGCGCCTGTTTCTCAACCAAGTACCTATGTTTCTTATGCACGTGGGGGCGATAGGCAACCTTGATGTGTTTTTTTCATGCTTAATTGCACGTGATAATAAATGACGCCTATATGTGGCACGGATTGGTATTTTATCAATCGAATCATAACCAATTGAAAGTTTCGCAAAAATACTTCCATATTTAGTTCGTGTTAATGTAGGTAGCATTCGACTATTCATTCAAGGAACATTAGAACATGTTCAAACGTTCAACTTTTTCTGTTAAAAAAAATTGAAAATTACGTTTTCTTCTAGAAATTGTTACTTCGGCGAAAAACACAACTGAAACGAATTTAAAAATGAAACTATGAGCTTTTTATTTTGAATAATTCTGAACAAACCATCGTACTTTTTTATTACATACAAATTCAAGTACGTACTTACCATGAAATGTGTTTTTGTGTTACATGGCTGCATAAAAGAGACTTTTGATTCGCTTCGTTTTTGAAAAGCGAGACTTTAGAACTGATATTCAACTGGACGCAAAGTTTTTATGAGAAATTTTTAGTATACCCTTAAAGTGTTAAAAACAATTTTCCCTCCTGTCAACTTACACGGTGGGGCAAGGGCAAACGTCGAACTTTTAAGAAATTCATCTTCAAAATGATTCAATATGTTGGGAAGACCAGAAGGAGTATTCTGAATGTTGAAACTGAAGCGGATATTGAAAATTCTTAAATGTCTTTGTAAATGACCTTTGTCATTCCCTTTGAACGGCATTCGTAAAACAGTAAAACATAAATTAATACTGCAGGAATACTGCAAATATATCTGTGAAACTTGATAGAACAAAAAACAGGAATACGTATTAAATTCATTTTAAAGCCATTACTCTGACGCATCTGTAAATAAGCTTTGCATTGACACTTGCCCAAATATACGGACAAATGTAAACTTAAAAGTTTGTTTTTGCCATCATTTTTGAATATTTGACTTTCTGCAACTGATATTTTTTTGAACATTTATATTTTTTGTCGTAGTAAATTTATTTAAAAAAAAGAATTTTGCACTGTATTTAATACATAACTAATTTAAAATATTTTTCATTACCATGATAAGTGCTGTTTTGGAAAACTGCAGCTATAATGTCTCATGTCCACGAGTTTGGAATATGGCAAAACATTTTTTTTAATATAATTTTGGCGCGAAAAGGATAGATATTCAAACTTCTTCGCAGGCGAGAATGGTGAAAAAAGCTGTTTGAAAATGGTTATTAAAAATCCTCTTCATCGTTTTTTTTTTCAAATTTCTATAGCTTATTTTTTCAACTCCAAAAGATACTCCAAATGCTCTCTAAAATCTAAATTTGAATAAATTTTTACAAATTACACTTATTTTTGGAAGGTGTAGCAAAGCACAACGGGTCAGCTAGTTATATATAAAGACCAAGAAAAAATGCAAAAAAAAATAAATTAATATTTTATTAATGTAATTGCAGACTTCCAAAAACTTTTTGGAACACTTAAATATTTAAAGGTTTATAATAGTAAATCAGCGAAATTATTCGAAACAACCGTTGAAAATTTCCATACCGTTAATCGATTTTGCTGAAACTTACTCAAAAACTTGGATTTTTTTGGTTACTTTGTAAAAATTGTGAAAAAATCCGGGCAATATCCGGACTTTTTTCACCATATCCGGGCAACCAGGCCGGACCGGACTTTCTCGAAATTTTGCATCAAATATCCGGGCAAACCCGGATAAAATCGGGCAATCTGGCAAGCTTATATTAAGTGATTTTGTTAATTAGAAATTAATGAAAGAAATGCATGACAACTTTGTATTTAGATGAAAATGATTATCGACACATTTATAATAAATTAAAAATAACGAAAAACTAAACTCAAGGATTTTCTGAATGATGTTTTGAACACATTTCAACAAACGTGATTTAATGTCTTGTTAATAATACTGATCATTTTTTAAGTAATCAAAGTTAAGTAAACAATATTAACTATACCTACTGTTCATTTGATACTAATACCTTGAAATAAATGATTAAAATAAGGTACTATCTATTGTGCAAAGTATAGACTTAAGTTAGACTTTTTTTAGTTTAAAGAATTTAAATTATTCTCAAAATTCAAATGTAATTTTAATAGGAACAATCAACATAATCAACCAAAAGTCCCATATCTTCTTAAACGCGTGCCTCCCAAGTTTAAGTTTCGCTGAACAAAAGTTTCAAAGTGAATTGGTACCGAATTTTCTCGAATGCGAGCCTGAAAGTTACAAAATGATCCTCAAATAGCCTTTTTGTGACACGGCAATCGCATCACTCAGTGTTAAAGTTACAAATGGGCCCTCAAATAGCCTTCTATGGACTTGAATTTCTAAAAAGTTCCTTAAATAGCCTTTTTGTGACATGTTAATCGCATCCATTCAGTATAAAAGTTACAAACTGGGTCTCAATAGCCATCTCTGGACTTGAAGTTCTAAAAAGTTCCTCAAATAGCAGTTTTTTTTACATGTTAATCGCATCCACACAGTGGAAAAGTTATAAATTGAGTCTCAAATAGCCATCTATGGACTTGAAGTTCTCAAAAAATCTTTAAATAGCCCCTTCTGTGACATGTCAATCGCATCCATTCAGTATAAAAGTTGAAAATTGGGTCACAACTAGCCTTCCATGGACTTGAAGTTTAAAAAGGTTCCTCAGCCTTTTTGTGACATGTCTACCATTTCATGAATTTGAAATATGAACAAACATCACAAAAGGGCATATAATCAATAAATCCTTTTTCGTAACTTAGATATTGATAAAATGTTTAATTTATATTGAAAGTTCAACTCAGAACAACTAAAATCTAATTCGCAATGGACTTGATTTGAAAAGAGTATTTACCGATATTTTTTAACGGATGATTGATTTATATGCCGTTTTGTAATGATTCGGAGTAATAATTAACATTCTTCTTCACTACTGGCCGCTGGCTGCCCTTGCAGGTATTCTATGAAAGCTTATTACCACTTCGAATTCAACCTGCTGATAAGTCAACATCTAGGCGTGGCCTCGTGGCAGCGTGTTTGGCTATCATCTCGAAGGGTCGCTATTCAAGTCTGGTATCAGGACTGATTTTTTTCATTAGATTTTTTATTGTTCGAGTAAGCGAATCAAACAATTGTGTAGCAGAACTGGCGTATGTGCTGGAATTTATCGAACAAAGTTAAAAACAAATCAATTAAGTAAGATGAATTGAGGTGATGGGAGGAATAACGATGGATGCCGAGAAACCGGCAGCACCACATGGGCTGGTGGTGACCAAAGTAAGAGAGAAGAATTATTTTTTTGTTTATTCTGATTAAACGTTTATTTTTTTGGGCTGAACAAAAGGTCGTTCAAATCTGTATTGGAACTTCAGAGTGATGTGCTGTACCAAACATGGGTTCATGAGAAGAAGACCGCCGACCACCAACCTTATGACGTACGTATCAAAATTAGTTGACAGGCTTGATGAACGTAAACAAGTTGACGCCATGTACGTAGATCTGAGTAAGGCTTTCAACAAGTTACCGCAAGATTTGGCTGTTGAAAAATTGCGGCGATTGGGGTTTCCTGATTTAATCTCGAAGGCCGAACTGTTCTCGTACGATTGGGCTCTGTTTACTCGACACCTTTCAAAATACCTCAGGAGAGCCTCAGGGAAGTCACCTGGGACCTCTGAAATTTCTCCTCTACATCAACGATTTGAATGCTACTCTTGAGTCAGAAAAACTGCTTTACGCCGCCGACCTCAACATTTTCCGAACAATTTCTTCGTTAGTCGACTGCTGCGCTCTCCAAAGGGACATTGACAGTCTGCTTGATTGGTGCCATCAAAACGGCATGACTCCGAATATTACTAAATGTACTACCATCTCGTTCACTCGACGATGAAGTCCCATCATTTTCGAGAACACTTTAGACAACAAGCTCAACTTCTCCCAGCATATTTCCACGATAGTAGCCAAAAGTTTTGCGGTTCTTGGCTTTATACGACGGAACACGCAGTTTTTTTGTGACTTCTACAGTCTGAAATCACTATTTTGTGTTCTTGTGACTAGCATTCTCGAATCTAGAGTGCAAATTTGGGAAGCATATCAGGCGGTGCAATCGAAAAAAATAGAGAGAGTACAATGTTGTGTTAGATTTATCTGCTGCTTTCTGCTTTCGAATCTTGAATAGGATAGTTTGATTTCTTTAAATGATTGGATTTTAAGATTTCTTAAGGATGTTGAATTGTATAACAAAATTTAATAGAATTAGGTAGGTTAAGAATTTCTCGGACACGAATGCCAAAAAGTTGGTAAAATGTCCCAAATTAAATAAATAATAATAATAATTTAAATGATTGGAAGCATCTGCGAAGATTGTTGAAATAAATAAATAAATAAATTCACTTATTTAACAAATTAAAGAGATAATTTTGGATTGTTAAGCTAATAATAAATTCATCCCTTGAGAACCCAGTTGATTTTTTTGCAAAGATAATAAGAAGAAAAGAATAATACTATAAGAATAATACTATAAGAGCTCAAAAAAGGTCCTTAATAAAAAAAATCTTATATATATACACAAAGTTATAGTTATTGGAACCAAAATTAAGATAGTTCTGTCATTCGTAACACAAACATTGAACACAGGCAGCACAATTGGACCAAATCACAGGCCTCCTCTTACACAAATAAACCCTTGTTTTTGCACCGTTCCACCGCCACTAAGTTATTACGATTTGTATAAATAAATTTCTACATTTCTTTCCATTTTCCATCTGCACAAGCGGCTGCCGATAGAAGATTGAGAATCGTTGCTGGGACAAGGGAAAAAAAGTTCCTTCTATAAAGTCAGACAACTTGTGCCCTTTCATGGAACCTCATCATTCCGATATGGTCGTTAGCCGTGTGAAGTGCCCACAGACCAGACTTGTAAACCATCGACATTTTCTCTGACAGCCGCACAGCCTGCTTTTATCAGTATCATTGTTCGTGCCATCAAACGAATGCGACCGAAAACTTGCCGAACAGTCAACTACCATCAAACGAAACGACATTCATTCTTCTTTGTGTGATTGTCGAACGAAATTTCGTGTCTTGGTACACGAGAGAGATAATTTGATGGTCAAACGACCATCATTCCCGACAGTTTACGACATCGCCTATCTCTTTCACGCAGCAGAACTTACAGACTCAATAAGCAAATGCAATCTTTTCTATTCACTCCCTCCTGTTGAAAAAAAAATTCGTCACTCTGCAGCGCCGCGTGATGTTTGGATGTGTTGGTCGAACAATGTGGAATGATTATCTCGATTATCTACGCAAGAGGGATGAAAGTCAAACGACTAACCACAAAAAAGATCAAAATTTCATTTGACATTTTTTTGCTCTCCGATCAAACGATTGCGCTCTCCACGATTGTCACGAACGATGTGTGGTGGTTGTCTCCGGAAAAATTCAAACGATGGTGACCACTTACAAGCCTGCCACAGACATAGCACTGCAAGAAGGGAAGTGAGGTGAAAATACTAGCGAGATTCCGATTGAATGATGATTGTTTCTAATGCAACCACAACATGGATTTGCCGGTGTTAAATGTGTTAAAGTAAGAAAGGTTACCAGCTTCTTACCTTTAATGTTTTGATGAAAACTGTACCAATTGGCAAAATACTTTTAAAAATATGATGCACATTATATCGTTTTAAGGGTATCCTATCTGAAAAGAATTTCAATCAGCATAATTATACGCAAAGTATGATGAGTATGAAAAAGGTTGATATTTTTATGTTGCAGGCAACCCTAGCGCAGAAAGGAACATGTGTCACCGATTGGCGGGCTCCTGATGTTTGCCGTCCCCCAAACATGGCCGATGAAGTTCAAGTGCACGAGGTTCTGACGATGCCTGATTGCCACTGTACCATACCTTCAACAGTTAGTAAGAAGGTACCAAGGTGAGGAAATGATTAGCCGACCATAGTTGGTTAATCTCCTCCACCGCAAACAAGTACACATTGTCAATAGCAGAAAAATGTTTAATAATTCACGGGTCATTAATTTCTCTTCTCTCGACCTTCTGGCCAAAAGGATCTGGTGGCTTCCCATCAGCGCCATTGAGCCGTCGCTCGTCGTCGTCTTCGAATGAAATGACCTAACAACTCTCATGGGCAAGACACCGGGGGATTTTTTTTTATTATCTGACGGGTTTGCGCCGGGGGTCTTCAGATTTTCCCCAAAATTGAAAATTTGGTTTATTTTTGCGACTTAAAAACACATGTATTTTTTCAGATTTCTAACATTTTTATTTTTTGAGTTAGCTTCGGTTAGATTTTTTTGTAAATTAAAAATAACCATTTTTCAAAGCTTCATAACTCTGTTGTTTCTCAACGGAAATTATAAAATAGCACATCAAAATGCATTGAAATTTTATCAGATTTCCAAATAGAATAGTTGAAAAAAATTAAATAATGACCTTCAACATGAAAAGTTGTAAATAAACTTTAAATGGCGTCTAAAAGTACCGTCTGCACCACCGAATATTTTGCAAAAAATACCATTGTATAGCTCGATTCATGATGCAACTTTCATCTGAAGACACCAAAGTGGGCCATTGACACCTTGAAGAGTTATGAAAGAAATAATGACAATAAATCTCTTTTTTTGCATCGAAAACAAACAATGGTCGAACAACTGCACTCACATATGGAGATAGCAAGCACTTTTAACAACATGGAAACAAAAGAACTTATCAAAGCAGGTAAAAAACACTATGTTTTCGTCCTTTTCAGACTGCCCCTACTCGCATAACAGTCCCATATGAATTTTCATCATTATAGGTCAACATAAGGCTTCAACATAAAAGACTAAAAAAAGAGGTTTTGTTCTAGAAATTTCGAAAAAAAATATCAATTCGTGGCTGTCCTATATGAAATATACCTGAATAACAGTCCCATATGTGAAATACCACGGATTTAGTTACTTTTCAATGTTTCTTTCGGCGAAATAGTCTTTGGTTCATTGCTTTGAATCATTTAAACATTTTTTAACTCACTTGATGTCGAATGATGCACACTAGTTTTCGAAAGCAGGCCTGACTTTCTTAGGAATGACTTCCTGATCGAAAAACTATCGGATGCAATCAAAAATCGTAAAAAGATTCAACTTACAATGTGGAATTCATGATATTTTTTTGCAAAAGTATGTTTCTTTTTCTGACAATTGCATTTAGAAGTTAAAAAATGATCAAATTTAAGTCTTAGAAAGTAGCTTGGTGAGAAAAATATATTTTGTATGGGACTATTATGCTAGTAGATTCGAAAAAGGTTTCAAATATGGTCGATTAACAGTCCCATAATGAATAAAAAATGGTGCTCTCAACCTTTTCAATAACCCAATTTCGAAAATTTCAGACCTAACAATTTATTATGACAACTTCGAAACGATTTTCGTTTATGCTGAAAGTGGTGGTCACAATTTAAAAATATATTCCAAAACAAAAAAAGCAGATTGTCTCGCTTGCTTATTTTTGTGTATGGGACTGTTATGAAAGAAGGGGCGGTAGACTGTTGCAGCTTATCTGACTTCATGTTATATCCAAAAATCTAATAACGTATTCGTTTATACCCAGTTTTGCACCAGGTCACAACAAGTTATGCACATTTTACTGTCATTTTTAGAAGTTTATGCGCTAAGTTTTGCATCCGTAATTCCCCAAATTTGATTTAAAATGGACGGTGGAACACTGAAGATTCGTGTGTGAGCGATCGAGGTAGCAAAACACTGACGACGAATTATGTTCGTTCTAGTATGGTAAACCTCAAAACTGGGCGAATGTAGAAAACGAATACGGTAAAAGTATCATATTTTCATCATTTTACAGCCTGGGCTGGCCATACTGAGCTCTTTGATTATTTCTACAACATTTGTGCCACTTTCTCATACTTTTTTGATCAATGGGAAAGGATTTTGGTGTCCAGTGCTTAGCTCCCGATATAAAAACTATGTAAAGCATGTCTATATTTCATTTTTTTAATCACATTTTTGTGATCCCAAACACAGGGACTGAACCTTCTACTATTGGCATTGATTATGCTTCACAATGATCTTTGATCGAAAAATTATAAAGTTCTATAGTATATGACCAGGTTGTTAAAGCAACATTCCCATTATTAGTTATATCACATAAACAATACGATACTCAGAATTTTGGTTAAAATTTAAAGTCAGTTTTGCTGCAAACACTCTACAAAGCACGAAAAAGAAGTGTTTTTTACCTGCTTTGATAAGTTCTTTTGTTTCCATGTTGAAAGAAGTGCGCGCTACCTCCATATGTGAGTGCAGTTTTTCGACCATTGTTTGTTTTCGATGCAAAAAAAGAGATTTATTGTCATTATTTCTTTCATAACTCTTCAAGGTGTCAATGGCCCACTTTGGTGTCTTCAGATGAAAGTTGCATCATGAATCGAGCTATACAATGGTATTTTTTGCAAAATATTCGGTGGTGCAGACGGTACTTTTAGACGCTATTTAAAGTTTATTTACAACTTTTCATGTTGAAGGTCATTATTTAATTTTTTTCAACTATTCTATTTGGAAAGCTGATAAAATTTCAATGCATTTTTATGTGCTATTTTATAATTTCCGTTGAGAAACAACAGAGTTATGTAGCTTTGAAAAATGGTTATTTTTAATTTACAAAAAAATCTAACCGAAGCTAACTCAAAAAATAAAAATGTTAGAAACCTGAAAAAATACATGTGTTTTTAAGTCGCAAAAATAAACCAAATTTTCAATTTTGGGGAAAATCTGAAGACCCCCGGCGCAAATTGTCAGATAATAAAAAAAAATCCCCACCGGTGTCCTACAACAGCTGTTGCAGCATCACAAATCGTGAAGAGTTACTCAATTTAATTTCCTTTTACGGATTCATCTCACAGCACTATTGAGGAGGCTTCAAGAGACCTGTGCTGCAAACCCATCCGGCAGGACATAATTCTTCGGGCACTAGAGGCTTTTGGCGGTCACACTCCGTGGCGGGTGTTGATAGCGATAATGGCATGTTTGTAGCTCTTTTCTGGCAGAGCAAATAGCGTGAAACCTTGACAACGACAGCGCCGACGCTCAATACGGAACGCTTTTGCAGAAGCTAATGATTTTATTTTCCACCATTAGCCGCATATTTGTGCGCGATTGTCCATTATCGCGAGCTGGAATGAAATGAAGGTGATTCATGGATGACAGCGGGTTCGTCATCTGAAAAACAACCTTAGCTAGCATCGAGGTCTTTTGTTCTTGAGTCCAGGCCCGTGGGATTGTTGTTTGATTAGTTGGTAGCCATTCATTAGGGTTCATTTGTGAAAACCTGCGGCAATGCGGTTTTATGTTTTGTTAATACTGTTAAAGGGCACAATGTGAAATATAAACTTATTAAGAATCTAATCAAGTGGGCAAACAATGTTTCTACGGATGAATCAACTTGTTGAATCTTTCGAATGGAAGTAGTGGTTTGGCACTTCAAGCATGTAATGAAACATGGATTCCATTTTTAATTTAACAATTGATGTTTAAGCAACAAAGCAGATAAAGCAATCAAGATTCTTGACTAGTTCTTTTACCTTCTACCAGGCATGATAACATAACTACATTTGTTAGTAATGTGCAAGCTGATTCACTATACCTTTTCTGAAAATATTCTATATTGAATTTTCTTCATCGATTTCACTTCCATCCACTGAAACTTCTTTACATTTGTATTTATACAACTTTGTGCAGCATAACAAAACTAACATAACTAGATTTTAACTTTCTTTTTATTATTGGAAGATCCTAGGCCTCAGCCTTTTATCTTTAATGGAATTTACAATATTTCTACGAAAAAACTTACTTAAGTCTATGTTTGATTTTGAACCTTCTGGAGCTAACCACGAGATAACTAAGAGATATATAGAAATATATTAAAAGAAATCACATAGAATGAAAGTTGAACCGCTAATTGACTTTCTGTGATTGTTTCCCGCAATTAA